>NW_027369380.1:0-43085 GCF_046119375.1 Phyllobates terribilis
TATCGGTCTCCGGGATGTCAGAATTAGCGACGGATTTCCGTTTCAAAAACCGTCGCTAAAATCGGTCTCCAGGTGTCAAGATTCGCGACGGATTTCCGTCATCATCGGCCATAGCGTCGCAAAAAATCCGTCTCCTACTTCCACATTTGGCGACGGAATTCCGTCGCAAACACCGTCGCTATTTTAGCGACGGACCTCCATTCCGTCGCAAAGTTCGTTTAGCGACTACATGCATAGCGACGGGCGGTTTGCGACGGAATTCCGTCGCAAACCGAAGTTAGCGACGGAATTGGAGATATTAGCGACGGAATAATCCGTCGCTAATATCCTGTATCCTAGTAGTGTTCTTCCTCTTCTTCTCATTTTCGGCTGGGATTCGACGATTTCGGGATTCAGGAGGAGCGAACGAGGGAACGAGCGATGAGAGGAGGCAGATTCAGGCGCGATGAGAAGGAACAAGGGAACGAGAGCGAACGAGGTGATTTCTGTACGGTTTGGGCGATGTTACTGCGAACGAAATTGAGAATTGAGGGTTTGGTGCGATTTTGGGAAGGGTTTTGGACAAAAATGCCCTTTTCTTTTAATTATCTTTTCCCTTCCTCCAATAATCTCTTTAAATCTGGAGCGTTAGATCTCCCGATCGGACGGTGTGAAACGTTTCGCGTTTCACACCTTAAGCACATTTCGCACCGGAATCTGCCTCCATGAATCAGAGAACTGAACAAAAAGAATGAAATTTCAATACAAAAAATTGACTTACTTACAGATGTAGACGAGTCGAACGTTCTTCAAATAATCCAAGGTATTGATCTTTATAAAGGAAATTAACTTCAATGGTATGAATTAGATAAAAAGTGCAATGAAGAATTGTTTTAAAGCTTGAATCGAGAGGTTACCTTGCAAGAACTTATTTTTTTGATAGGAATTAAATTCTGAATATCCTTAACTATATATATAGCAAAACTTGTTAGCGTTGCTGTAAGACATATCATTATTAGCATATGAAATAGAATTACACGTAGTGTTGAAGAATATTGACTAAACCTATTTGCACCGTTGAAGAACATGTTTTTACTTAATGTACTGCTTGCTGATTGTTTGTCTCAATAATACTATATGCTCCTTTGTATGGTTTAATTTAATTTTGATTGATTATTTCAAGGTAATGAAAGTTCCAGATTCTGCCAAAGATATGGTATTACTGAAGCAAGGGAGGAGACTTGAAATAAGGTTAGTATTTACTCTTTCATGGTTAGTAGAGTTTACTTTGGATACTGAAATCTTACAGAAATTGATTATGAACAATCTTTGGCTTATGCATTTCTTCAAAAAGTCAGAAGTGATGCGTTTCTTCAAAAAGTCAGAAGTGAAATCATCTAACAAACAGATTTTTCTTATGATATTTCAACACATAGATTAATATGTAACTGGATATATTCGATAATTCCTACCATTCAGTTCAAACCCAAGTGTTAGAATTAATATGTAACTGGAATATAATGTTGATTCAACTTGCAACTTTAATGAATATGGTTACCTTTATGTTTTGTTTTTAATGAATTGTGAAATCATGAACTTCAGTATAAAACACTTTTTGGAGGAGCATCCAATACATGTATATGAATGATTTGGAGGATTTCTCTATTTTAATTATTGGTGAAGTAGATTTTCAGTTTGACAAGTAATATAAAAATGATTTGGGCAGGATTAAGGATGCAGATCAACATCTAAGGGAATCAATACTCAATCTAAATAATTTGGGAGGTTTTCTATGTTTTTGCTTGTGAAAGAGACATCCATCACGTAATTTGGGCAAGATGTATATTCATAATTATGATTTTAATCTCGTGGAAGGACACATTCCACCCGTTATAAATTGAATTGTCTAAAACAAATCACATTATTATTTTTAATTAATTCATAGTAACCTAGTCATATAGTTAAATAAAATAAATGATAGGTGTAAAGTTTATTTTCCTAATTAGAAAATGACTTATGTCAAAATCAATGACATGTTGCCACATAAGCTTGTTTTTTTATTGTTTTAATATTATAAAGGTAGATTTTTAGGAAGAATATCTTAAAGTTTCTAGTAATAATGAAATTAATTTTAGGATATTAATTGAAATGAAACTAAATAATTTTTGAGAATATAGATTTTCTTTTTTCAGATGTCAAATCAATTTTATTAGTAATGAGTTTTTTAAATTTAAAATCAAATTAAAATTAATTTTCTTACTAAGTTTAGGGAAATTTACAAATCAAATTAATTTCTTTACTAAGCTAGAGAGTTTTTTTAAATTTGAAAAGATCAAATTAATTTCCTTATTAATCTCGATTTTATCGGACCTATATAAACCCTTGTAAGTCTTGTAAAACCCTAGGAGAT
This sequence comes from Phyllobates terribilis, assembly GCF_046119375.1. Taxonomy (NCBI): domain Eukaryota; kingdom Metazoa; phylum Chordata; class Amphibia; order Anura; family Dendrobatidae; genus Phyllobates; species Phyllobates terribilis. The sequence goes on from NW_027369380.1 coordinate 2,390, forward strand.
TATCCTCATGGTAACTTCGACTTCTCTTTCTTTTCATTTTGATTATTATTGTTAGATCTCTTTGCTATAGGGTTTATTCATTTATAACTTCGGAATTTTTTGGTCAGGCAATTGCAAATGTTGATTATGTTAATCAGTCCATGCTAATCGTGTTTTAGAATTTGTCAATTTCGTGATGTACAATACAATTTTTTCTACTATTCTTCTACAAACCCTACCTACCTTTTTCCAGTACGAGTTTGACATCCAAATCAATATTTTGGCTCTCAAAATCGTAAAGGGAAGAGTAACGTGGGGTTTGACGAAAAATATCAGAAAATTGTAATGGCATCACGAAATTGACAAATTCTAAAATACGATAAGCATGGACTGGTTATCATAATCAACATACATTATCTGACCAAAAAAACCCAGAGTTATAAACTATGTTGCACGGACACGGATACGGGGACACGGACACGGCAGGAAACGGGGACACGACAAATCCAAAATATAGAAAAATAGGACACGGCATAAAAAATTATATATTTTTATAAATACATTATTAAAATATGATATTTAATTGTATAAAAATGATTAGTAGTAAAACTAATTATTAATGAATTTAAGTAATTGCATGGAGAATGATTGTAACATTAAATTATGTTGGTCTTTATAATACTCACATAATATATATAACCAAAATTAGGTAAATCAAGTCGAATAAAGGGGTTGGATGGTTTTTAGTAAATTGACGGTATTAGGAGGCTAGACATCGGTGATATAGGGAGCAAAAAGTGGGAAATAATATTACAAAAGATCAAGGTAAATTGTTACAAGGTGTGTCCGATGTGTATCCGGTTTTGTTGACCGTGTCCGAGATGTGTCCAAGCGTGTAGGCGTGTCCAAGTGTGTACGTGTGTCCGTGTGTCCTACATGTGTCAGACACGGACACGGCTCTCTCCTAGACGTGTCCGTGCTTCCCAGGTTATAAATGAATAAAACCCTAAAGTAAACTGATCTAGCAGTAATAATCGGAATGGAAAGAAGAATAGTCGAATTATCATGAAGATAATTTTGCTAAGGGTTTATATAGGTCCAATAAAAATCAAGATTAGTAATCAGCCTTATAAAAATCGAGCTTAGTAAGGAAATTAATTTCGTTCTTTGAAATTTAAAAAACTCTCTAACTTATTAAGAAAATTATGTTGATGGTTAAAATCTCTCCAACCTTACTAAGGAAATTAATTTGATTTAGTTCTTAAAATTAAGAAACTCCGTACTAATAAAAAATTATAAAATTGATTCGATATCTAGAAAAAGAAAATTTATATTTTCAAAAACTATTTTAATTAATATCCTAAAATCAATTTCATTATGCCTAAAAACTTTGAGATATTGTTCCTAAAAGTTGAATTATATACTAAAATTAACCCTTCGATTTTACAATCATTCTTCTTTCCACCGTCTTCTTCCCCTCCATCACGCTTTCCACTCCTTCAACCTCCCGCCGGAGCTTCCGACCAGACGCTCTCCCTAGTCAGAGCACATTACCCAACCGACAATGAGTACACTCCAGGCGGCGTTGCATTGGCTGATGAAGAAGATAAAGTGGAGATTCCATGTCCTCCGGGGCTCCGCAAGTATGAAAGCATGGCTGTACCTAGACCTAATATGACTGAAGATGAACGCCTCGCTTTCACCCAGAAGTACTAAGAGGTATCGATTTTGGTTACGAATTCCGAGTTTCTGGTTCTGCTACATTTTAATTTCACTAAAATTTATTCAATTTTTGAAGTTCTTAACTAGCTCAATCTGGAGAAGATTAGGAGATTTTCTAGGGTTTCTGTACAAGCCCGAATCTGAATCTCATCATCTCATTCGTCATACTTTAGTAATTTCTTGCTGAAATGTCTCTAATCAATCATGTTCGTGATAATTAGTAATTTCTTTCCACTTTGATGTTCGTCATACTATAGTTGAAGTTGATTCACGGAACTAACACTTAAGTTCATATCTCCTTTACTGGTGACTATGAACATCAAGTCATCTGGAATTGTTTTGAATTTGTCGAAATGTTGGAACACCTTGATAGTTGCTCAATCTAGTTTTAGGATTATGCTTACACTATGTATCTTTAGAACGCAGATCTTTTAATATTGAAACATCAGACCGTTTCTGATTATATTCAATCTGTTGCTTCCGGATCAAAAACACCTAAGGTGAACTCCTGTACTACCTGAATTGCATAAACATTTCTCCACATGAAAACCACTCCATGTTACAGAGAGTGAGATAGGTATTATTTGATTACTGTTTAGTAGCTGATTAAGTACTGTTTGTTGTTGAAACTATATTGAGATTTTGCATTTGTAGAGTTTCTCTTTACAACTGTTAATTCTGATTGAATTAGATTGACAATTAGTTTACTTGTAAATGTATACTGGCCGGCTAGCTACTAGGCGGGCCTGAGCAAGGCATCGCCTTGTTAGCCTATGCACTACACCTATTCTATTTCTATGATTCAAATTGATCAACTTTCTTATGTGTTATAATTGTTTTAATGCTTTAAGACATGTTTTTTTATTGGTTATACTTTTGAAAGTATAGGTTATGACAATATGATGTTTTTCTTCTTCCAAGTTATATGACTATTTCTATACGTCCATAACCGCAAGAAATAAGGCTAGGTAGCCGTAGGCATGCCTAGGCGCACCTAGGATGGTTCATCACCTAGGATTGCCCTTTGCTCTTTTAATCAATTTCTACGGATAATTTACTGCAGTTGAAAAATCAGGAACAATAGACATAGGTAGCTAGGGTTTCAACTGTTCAATTTAGTTTTTGATTAGCTAGTTGAATATGGTTTGATGCAAAAAAAACACTTGATTAATATGTTACACCACTCATGGTGACAAAAATGAGTTGGTTGAGATCTCCAACTGCATGATAGGGATAAAAGTCATATCACATCTCAGTAAAAATAAAGCCAAGAGACAATAAATATTCAGTAAATCTTAATCTAAAATCAAAAGTGATACAATTTAATACCATAATGTTCATCTAGTGGACAAGGATATTGCTTATTTCTTATATTTGATATATTGCCACGTAGACTTGTATTGTTAGTTGTTGTTATATAACCTCCGTAACAACCAACAACTCTACTTTGGTGGTGTGAGATAAACAACAGATCTACTTTCTCCTAAAAGCTTCCTTTAGTCCGTAATGGTGAATTCCATCTTCACATGGTATCAGAGTATTAGTTTCTTTAACTGAGTGATTCTTCACTTTTCTTCCTTCCGTTTACTTGATCTGACTGAATGGAGGAGTAACGAACTGAGAGACAGAAACCGTAATGGTTATCACAAGAAGATGATCGAGTTATCTAACTCCGATCATCCCAGATCTTAGCTCATGTCCAATGTTCTCAATGGAACTAACTTTCTAAGCTGGAGCAAGGTAGTGAAGATTGCCTTAGGAGCGAAAAACAGGCTAGGTTTCATTCTCGAAACTCTCGAACAATCGGATGACGGAGCTGATGATGCCGATTAATGGATGAGGATGGACTGTATGGCCCGTTGTTGGATTCTGAACTCAATGAAGGATTCAATTTCATCAAGCTTCACGAATGTTACCTCCTCACGTAAACTGTGGGAAGATGTGAATGAGAGATTTAGCGAAACAATGAACCTTTTCACGAATGGTACCGATTCAATCATTGAATATTTTGTTATAGTGAAGCAGATCTAGAACAACATTGAGAACTTGGAGGATTTTCCTGTATGTACTTGTAAGAAGTGTACCTGGGAGGTGAATCACAAGATTATTGTTTCTGCCAACAAGTTCAAGCTCACTCAATTTGTGATGGGGCTTAATGACATCTATGAGAACGTGTGGAGTCATATACTATCAATGGATCCTCCTCCCACCATTAGCAAGGTATATAGGGTTTGTTTGATAAATTATTGATCAAAGATTTTTTTTCGTCAAAAATATTTATTGTTTAATTTTCCTTTTTAAATGTTTGATGTTATAAAAATATTTTTACGGAAAAAGCATGAGATGTTTTTATAATATCTTTATATTGACATTACCAAACAAACCCATAATCTAGTTCAACAAACAAATCAACAAAAATTTGTTATCTCTGGTAGATCGGTACCGGAGAGCAGTGCGCTAAATGTCAACCGTAGTTTTGGCAATTTTTGTGGAGGATGAGGAACTTATATAACATATAGAAGCCAAAAACATCTAAATAATTATATATATCAAAGGTTGATTGTTAACTAATTGAAGTGAGGTTTGCACTTTATGTCCTGTCTAGACCTGCTCATGGGTGGGTTTGGGATGAACGTGAGTAGGGTTAAAAAAATTAGTTTGTCTATTTATGCGGGTCGGGTCAAACCCGTCCATATTAAATGGGACAATATATATGTCCATACCTGTCCACTTCGCAGGCGGGCTGACCAACTGGCTGCCCGTTTTTCCGTTTCTATAAAATAATTTCATGTTTTTTTTTTTGAACCATATTAAGAAGAAAAAAAAGCTTATAAGGCAACGAACTAAAAAACAGGCTATAGTGTTGAAAAGTGAGGTTTTTGATGGGTTTAGTAACGAGAATAACAAGAATAATGAATATAATTGATATATTATTAAGTGAATGATATAATTGATAAAATTCCTAATAAGTTATGATATACTTATTCTACTTATTAATATGTGTGATATGTTTACTTTACTTGGCTATTATTGTGTAGTGTAAGTATATATATATATATATATAATTTAGTTTCTAGTAAAACAACATCTTCTAGTAAAACAATAGTACTATTTTAGAGCGTTAGATTAGAAAAAAAATATACGGTTAAGATTAAATCAATTATTTTTTGTTTTAAAAAATAAAGTAAATTAAAAAAACATCTATTAGAATCCCCATTTATAGGTATTTACTGTGTTTTCTGATTTTAAAAAATTAATTTAAAAACAATTGTTTTCTGATTTAAAAACATTTATTTTCTTATTTTAAAAACAATTATTTTCTGATTTTTTTTAAAATTCTGATTTTAAAATAATTATTTTCTGATTTAAAAAATAGTAACTTAAAGAAAATGAAAAACAGATTGTCAAACCTGGTAATATGTACTCAAATCAAATCTGGAAATCAGTACTAAAATCAGGAAAATCATTACTCAAATTCGCGAAAACAGAATTCGCAACATTAAAATTGGATTTTTCGTAACATTGAAGTCACGAAAACCGTGACTGAAAATCCTGAAAATTATTATTCAAAATTGCGAAAACCGAATTTGCGAACATTGAAATTGGGTTATTCGTAATAAAGAAATCGCGAAAATCGTAACTCGAAATCATGAAAATCATTACTCAAAATCATAACTTAAATCATGAAAATCATTACTCAAATTCAACATGAAAAAAGCGTCTTACAATTGATTTCTGGGAAAAACGCAACCGAAAATCAGTACTCAAATCTCAAAAATCATTACTGAAATTCGCGAAAAAAGAGTTTGCAAACATTGAAATTGAGTTACTCGTAACAGAGAAATCGCGAAAAAAGAACAAGAAAGTTTGACAGCAATCTGGGAAAAACAGGTATTGAATCACGATAAATATACAACAAATTCCAAAAACTGTATAGTAACTGAAAAAACGCACCTTTATGGATCTTGAAATAACCGTAATCGCGGAATGAATAAACTCTTGAACGATGAACCAGAAAAAATCTTTAATGAATTCTCAGCAGATCGTTTTTGAAGAAGATAAAATCGTAACCAATGAGAGCATCTTTTTATTTATTTTTATCTTCTTTTTTTCCTTTCCTAGATTCTCTCATTTATTTTTTATTAATTTTTCATTTAATTAATCTATTTTTTTCCAATTAAATTCAGCCCATCCATTCTCTGCAATCTAATGGTGCAGATTAGTACTACCGTTTTACCACAAAAATCGTTTTACCGGAACCCACCTCTATATATATATATATATATAAATATAGAGAACGTTTCTGGTGCGAACTGATTTTCGGTGCGGACTGTGCGGACTGTGCACTTTTCAGCGTATTATTGGTGCACTTCAAGTACATTATCAAGTGTACTACTGGTGCACTCTTCAGTGCACTACTGGTGCACTGCTGGTGCACTTCTTGGTGTACTAAGGTGCACTCCCCAGTAGTGCACTGGTGCACTACTGGGTGTACTGAGGTGCACTCCTCAGTGTACTAAGGTACACCCCCAATTGTGCTCTGATGCACTCCTCGGTAGTGCACTACCAGGTGCACTCTACGGTAGTACACTGGTGCACTATCCAGTAATATACTGGTGCACTATAACAGTCCGCACAGTCCGCACCGAAAAACAGTCCGCACCCGATCAGCCCTCTATAAATATATATATATATATATATATATATATATATATATATATATATATATATATATATATATATATATATATATATTATAAAAAATAATATGGGCGGGTGGGCCTGACCGCTAGTACATTTTCTAAAACCATGTACATTCCATTTTAGTATGGGTGGTCCGCCGGGCCCGTTCCGGGTGGATGAAAATCATTGTCTAAACTTGCCATATATTAGGGCAGAATGGACGGACAGGGCGGCTTGCCCGCCTTTGACCAGGTCTAGTCCCGTCTAAATGATATTCATTTCAAATATCACATATTTGTATATTTTTTCTTGTAACATCGTCAGATAGGCATAGGAAACCTGATATAAAAAAATTAGACGTTATCCTAAAAAGGGTTCAAATCTCATTAATTAAAAATTTAAGAGAAACTTACGTGACTTTTCTATATCTGAGGAACAAATAGAAAGTTTGTTTGAACGAGAATACACTCATTAGAAACAGGTCGTTATTTAAGTGCATACATTAAAAAATTTAAAGGGTGCTATTTTGGGCGGTTCACTTAATATAACAAAAAAAAACTGAACAACCCCTCCAATAAAATTAGAGTCAAGCCGACTTAATAGAAGGGGGTACGGGTGTTAGCCTTGTAAAAAAACAAAATAAAAAGAATTTCGTATAATATAACCTCGGAGTTGCTAAATATCGCATGTGTGTTTGCTAAATTTCGCATGTAGAACCGTGATGGTTTATCATCCTTGCACCATTTTTTCCAAGGCGACGCATGTTCAACCGTGATGGGCCAAAACATTACAGCCGTGACGGCCCAAACCCGTTCAGCCATCACGGTTCCGACTTCACTCCTATAAAAGACTCTTCTTCTTTCTTCAAACCCTCATCCTTTACACACACCGCCTCCATCATGGCTGAAAATCTCAAAAATAGCATTCCCGACTCTTTTACTCAGCCACCACTGCCCATTAGCTCCGATTGTTCGCGTTTTTAGTTGTTTCCTCTACACGTGGTAAGTATTGTGCTAATCATCTTTGTTATTTAGCTTTTTGGGCATATAGTTATAGATCTCTGATGCATTGAGTGTTTTTTATTGAACTTTCTAAATCTCTCAGTTTTAGGTGTTAATTGAGGAAAATTGGATAGTTTTTGTATTGAGTGCTTTGATGAATTGAGTGCTTTGTGCACATTTATTTATTTATTAAAAAATTGGATAGTTTTTGTAACATCGTTAGATAGGCATAGGAAACCTGATATAAAAAGAATTAGACGTTATCCTAAAAAGGGTTTGAATCTCATTAATTAAAATTTTAAGAGAAACTTACGTGACAATGTTTCTATATGTGAGGAACAAATAGAAAGTTTGTTTGAACGAGAATACACTCATCAGAAAACGGGTCGTTATTTAAGTGCATACATTAAAAAATTTAAAGGGTGCTACATTTATTTTTGGGCGGTTCACTTAATATAACAAAAAAACTAAACAGCCTCTCCAATTTAATTAGAGTCAAACCGCCTTAATAGAAGGGGCACTTTCTAAATCTCTCAGTTTTAGGTGTTAATTGAGAAAATTGGATAGTTTTTTGTATTGAGTGCTTTGATGAATTGAGTGCTTTGTGCACATTTACTTATTAGATCTTCTGATTTATGTAGAGAAACTGTTGATTTTTTTATGAAGTTGGATGGTTTAAGTGTTAATTGGCAAAATCGATGATGGTTTTAAGTGTTAATTATTGGAAAAATTGATGAATTTGGACAAATATTAGTTTCAAACTTGAACTTTGTATGAAAAGAATTTGTATGACCTTTGTATGAACTTTGATGAAATTGGTGTTAATTATTGTAATCTTGTATGAACTTGGATGAAATAGATAAAAATGGTGTTAATTATTGGTATTTTGGATGAAAGTGGAATTGTTGTTGATTGGAAGTGTTGTAAGTATGTGATTTGTATGTTTAGATCTGGATGAAATTGGTGTCTAGTGCAGTTCTGTGAACCGTGATGGTTCACAGAACCTGAACCGTGATGGCTCAGGTCTATTCAACCATGACGATTTGGCTTGTATTAGCTGTCACAGATCGCTTTGAATCAGCCATTACGGTTGTGAGTATCTACGGGGAAATTTAAAATTGGACCTTATTAAGTCATATGGTGATGAATGGTTGTTTTTTTACTGAATTGTTGTTTTTTTACTTAAGTCATATATGGTGAAACCATAATGGTATGATTTTTATGTAAGGTTTGAAAAAGAAATTGAAAGACGCTCTAGGAGGTAGGTCTGAACATCGTAGAAGACGTGAAGCACAAGCATAAGCACAAGCTCAAGATGAAGTTGAAGCAGAAGCACAAGCTCAAGTTGAAGCTCAAGCTCAAGCTCATGCTGAAGCTCAAGCGGCCACTCAAGCCGTTGGAGAGACCAAAGCTCGTATAGCATATACTAGGAGATAGGGGAAGAGAGTTGCCTCGATGGATGTCTTTACTAGAGCTGAGCAGCTGAATCTCGACTCTCATCTATCTAACCATGTGGACACCCTCCCATCCATGTCCAAACATGACCATCGACATTCCATATCCATCGACCACCCTAAATCCATGTCCATTGACCCTCTCATACCCATCTCCTATGATCCTTTCAAATCCATGACCATCGATCCGCGCCATTCCATGTCGTATGACACTCTTCCATCGGATTCTCAATATGACCCTCATTCATTGATGAACTATATGAGTGAAGGGTACTATGGTCAACAACAGTCTTACTATACACAAACGGGGGTGCTACAAATGGTATGTACAATGACAAATATGGTTACAACCAACAATATTTGACTAGGATAAAGTCGTATCACCTAAGTCAAAGAAATGATGCAAGTAATAAGCAACAAAACACGCAATGATGAGTAGTGAATAAATAAGTGTAAATAGTTCACTTGACCGTTATCAACAATTAGATTTGTATGTTGATCATAGATTCCTAATAACACGTGTTCTAAAACATTGAATTGGTTGTCCTACTCTTTTTTCATAAAAAGCAACTAGTCAAAATAGTCCTAGAAACCCTAATCATGTTACAATCAAAGAAATCATAATACAACTGCATAAAGCTCAAAGATAAGCAGGTTCATGAAATACCATTGACAATTCATTGATACTTGACATGAATTCAAGATCTAGATCTACCATATAGCCACCCGCAAATAGTTTATGCAAATAAAGATTGCTACCAAATAGAAAGATTCTTCAATCGAATTATCAATCCTACAATATGATGAATATCAATAAACCTAGTTGATCATTCTTGATAAATCAATACAAATCAATGCAAGATAAAGCTCAAGAGATCAAGAAACAATCCTCAACTGAAATCGAAACACAAGCTTTTAGAATCTTACCACAAAACCGAATCCTCCTTAAATTTCAAAATGAACCATGGGTTTTTTAGTTCTTCATTCTTGAAAGAAAATACAAAATTACAAAAGAGAGAATATGAGAATATGTGAATGTGCCAATGGGAGAGAGAAGTCTATAGGAATATATGGTCAAAATCCTAGGAAGATCTATATTTAATCCCCTCCAAAAATGGTAAAACCAAAACCCTTCAAAGTCATAAATATGATGCGGTTACAAAGACTTTCCGGCTTGGGAGTTACACGGCAACCGTGACCGCGGTCTACAAACCGCGATCTCGGTTTGCTCTCTGTTGCCTCCTGTGACAGCTCAGTAAAATAGCTATAACTTTTGACTCACAACTCCGATTTCGCCCAAATTTGGAAGGAATGTAGCAGACTTCAAGATCTAACTCCTAGAATTGAAATCATCTCAATCCGACGCCGGATGAGGGAGAAGGTCCATTTGAACTCAGATCAACTCCTCGGCACTTCTTTCTTACGCGTCTTCTTCTTCACTTCGTCGTCTTTTGTCCCGATGCCTCATATGCTTCATTTAATGACTACGTGCCTTCGACACACACTTATAATCACCTAAAAACTACTCATTCCACCATCGGGATTGTGTCTATCACTGTACAAGTGGTATGTACAATGATAATTATGGTTACAACCAAGCTGATTACAGTTCGACAGGGAGAAGAGGATGGCCAACCGGAAGAGCGTCGAGATTAGGTATTTAGTCTTATATAATTGAGTTTACATTTTGCACATTTAAAGCGACATAGATTTAAGAATTGTCTGCATTATTTTCTTGAATAATTTAAAAGGAACCAACTCAATGGTATGGGAGGGGACAATGAGATGAGGATGGACATTCAGAAGAGCATGGAGATCAGGTATCTAGTCTTATGTAATTGAGTTTACATTTATCTCATTTAAAGCGACATATATTTAATACTTATATGCATTATTGTCTTAAATAATGTAAAAGGACTGAACTCAATGGTATGGGAGGAGACAATGGGGTGAGAAGACGAACGAGGGGTAGAACAACGTGGATGATGAGTTAGAGTTGTGTAAGAGGATGAAACCTTTCATGACAACGACAACTTCTTGAGGTCTTAATAACCCCGAGTTGATGCGTAGTTTTCCCGATCATGTAGCGTATGACATCTACGAAGGGAAGGTTGGTGTCTGTTATTACGTTGCATGATTTAACTATAATAATTGACTTGTTTATAATAGGTAATTTTTTTGTACATGAACGTTAGTCTATGACGTTCTAGTTTAGACATTCTGTTGTACGAAGTTGGGAAATAGAACCCGATTCAATGGATGACTGGTCACTATCAATTTCTGGACATTCCCATGTCCCCGATATCATCTACGAACATGTGGATACACAGCTAATAACCGCCTTCATAAAGAGGTGGTAACTAGAAACGAACTCATTCCACATGCGTGATGGTGAGATGACAATTACACTACATGACTTGTACATGCTAATGACCATCAACATAAATGGTAAGTGCATTGATGTTCCTCTTCAAGAGCGTTTTCTAGGAAAGAGGGATGCCATACAAAAAAGTTGACAAAGGATGAGAGATTCTTCCGTGTTGAGATAAATAGAGGAGGTTGTTAGCACATCGTTCTACAAGATAGGTGTAACATGGGGGATCTAGGAGATGACGTGGTTTCGTAGGGCTACATGCTCCATCTAATCGGATCGACTTTGTACCCAGACAAGTCACAAGACAAGATACCGCTAGCACATCTAGAGTACGTCCTCAACTTGGAAGAACTGGGAGATTGGTAATAGGGTTCAGGTCTGCTTGCATCTGTCTATAGATATTTAGGGGAGTGCACTCGCGCTGAATGCAAATAAATGCCTACGTGTCACACGCTTATTTTGGTAAGTATGTGGATAGTTAATATTGAAATTATTGTTTTTAAGCATATACTCGTTTTATAATAGTGAAATAATTTATGTGCAGAGTTAGATATACGCATACTTTTCTATGTTTCGTGTGGGCCAGAACGAAGATTGGAATGGAAAGATGACGTATTTAAAAGAGCGAGAGTGAGGAATGGCTACAAAATCCACTGAATCTGCCTCAAAGCGCGAACCCATGTGATTTTCTGAAGCCACACAACACACGCTTTCCAAAACTCAACCAAACCAACTTAGTTACCAGTAATGGGAAGAAGTAAGATCACGCTTGAGTTTTGATGCAATAAAAAGTACTAACATGAATTTCAAAGCGCAAGTATGAGGAAAATGCACATTTTATATAGGGACATTACATACTCACACTCAATAAATTCATGTAACAAGTATGTGCATATAAGGGGGTATTAGGCTTTTGACACCAAAATGAATACTTCAAGTGTGGAGATATAGGGACTAGGAATCATTACATTAAGGCCTGGCTTAGGACACCGATAGGAGTGGATCATTTCTAAGGGTTTCTAATATGGCTAGAATTCGATCACCACTCTCTATTTTGAGTAGAAATAAGGCATGCAATTGATGTCAAAGAGAGTAGTGAGCTTAAATTCTATATACAAGTATAGCTAGGTCGGCCTTTTGGAGTAGATAATGCATGTAAGCAAGAAAAAGCAAGAAGCGCAACTTAATCTAAAGTTCTCAAAGTAGATAAAGCATGCTCATTTATAGTTAATGTAGGAGAAAGCTTACATCGCATGAAGAGATGGTCTAATTGATAGGAATAAGACCGAGCTGAAGCCTAAGGTGCCAAAAGGGTAACCTGTTGAGTGACTTAGTAAAAATATCAGCTATTTGCTCTTCTGTATGCATATGGACTAGCTCAATATGATTGCGCTCGATCACGTAAGAAGTGATGGCGCACATCAATGTGCTTTGTCCTGGAATGATTGACTGGGTTCTTCGAAATGTTGATAGCGCTAGTGTTACCACATTTGATTTGAAGTGTACCCAATGATATGCAAAAATCTACTAGCCGTTGTTTTAATCATAGCAGTTGTGAACAACAAGCACCTGCAACGATGTACTCAACCTCAGTAGTGGACATCGCAATAGAGTTTTGCTTCTTGGATCCCCATGAGACTAAGCAAAGACCTAAGAAATGTGCCATGCCGCTTGTTCTTTTCCTATCTACCAAGTATCCAACATCATCTATATAGCCCAATAGAGCTATCTCGCCACCCTTGGGATACCATAAGAAAATATCATCAGTCCCCTGAAATATACACTTGACATTCACTAGATATCAAGCTCGAGGGTCTGATTGCGATCATCCACTAGAGCTAACTGCAAAAACAATGTCTGGGCGAGAGGCAGTCAAGTATATTTGTGAACCTACCGTACCCCTATACATGGTCTTATTGACCTTTTCACCAGCAAGATTGTCATCTAGCTTGTTGGTAGTAGAGGTAGGTGTAGGGAGAGGTTTGCTTTATTCCATCCTATACTTATTGAGTAGCTCCTTGATGTACTTTTTTATGAATTTGAATTCCATGCTTGAGTTATTACCCACTCGCTTATCATTCATCAAAATTTCTTGATTTGGATCTTTCACGACACAAGACATCATGCTAAAGGTGATTTCATTTCCTCCATGATCGCACAACTGAGCTACATTTAGCTTGACATCTCTAACTTGGATGGAGTTGGTGAGATGAACACATCCGCTTGCTTTGATTTTACCTTGCTTCTTGTCATTGAAGGAGACGCTTTCCCCTTCCTTAGCTTGAAATGAGAGTAGTAGAGATGGATCACCCGTCATATGCCACGAGCAACCACTTTCAACCTTGTCAACATCATCATCAGACTTTAAATCTTCAGCTGCCATTAAGCACATGTCTTGTGCTTGCTCACCAATGTCAACCTCATCATCTGAATCTCCCCAGAGAGTGACAAAGGCCTTTTTAGGAGGATTTTGAGATAAGCTTGAGAATGGAGCAACTTTGTCATTAGTACATGATTTAGCAAGGTACCCCTTCTCCTATTAGTTGTAGCATACAAACGTCCTTGATATCATGTTGCTTAGTTTGATCCATCTTGAATCCACCTTGTCTTCTGAAGAACTTCTTAACCAGCTTGGTCATCATGGCAACATCCTTGTCTTCATCTTGGTCATCATCATCATTCTCCATTTTCTGAAGAACTCGAGAGAGCTTCAACGTCATGCCTTTGTTTTCTTTGGCTGCTAGTGACTCCTGAGATCTTCACTTTCCTGTACTCTTAGCTTACCGGCAAGAACGGAAACTAGAGGCCTTTGGTTTCCTTAGTCATGAACATTATGTTTTTCGAGGAGTTCACCCCTTGTATGAAAGAAAGAGATAATTCTTATTCATCTATCTTTAAACCATAGCAAGACATCTTGTCACATTATACCTGAAACCTTAAGTGATACTTAGAGATGGTCTCTGTATCGCTCATTTTGAAGGAGTGGAACTCGTGTTGTAGCTCGAACTTCCTGTTGTTGTGCATGTCTTCACTGCCAGCATGCATGTTGATAATGGCTTCCTACATAAGTTTGGTAGTTGGAAGAGACATCACCTTGTCTATGTCTTTCCTGGAGAGTGTGTTCAGGATGAGCTGCTTAGCCTTGGCATTCTTCTCTAGCTTTGCGTACCCCGTTGGCACCCATTTCACTATAGAGAACTTTTCATCACCACGTTCAATTATAATCCACAATTGAAAGTCAGTTTGCTAGATGTAATTATGTGTCATGGTCAACCACCGTTCGAGCTCACCTTCAACTAAGATATGAGGCTTATTTAAGGATATACCAAGGTTCAAAGCTAACTTTTCGTTTCCCATGATTCAGTCTATGAGAGAGTACAAATCTTATGCAAGAACTCTTGCTCTGATACCAATTGTTGGATCGTCTATCTTCCAAGTATCGCTTAAGCTATAGAGAGCTTACACACTTAAATGTGGAAAGGAAGAATAAATAATAAAAGCTCAAGTGTCTTACAAATATTTCTCAAAGGTGAGAACCCTAGACTTCTAGCAGGTCTGGGATAAGACTCACCACTACCCTTTATTGATTGATAAATTAACTTTACAAAGTGATGAACAACACTCTCTAGCTCTCTAGTGTTTCCTCTCACTTTCTCTCTAAAGCTTAACTCTCAAATAACAAAGCTACTCTTCTCAGCACTTACAAATGAAGTTCTCTCAAGCTAGTGAATTCAAAGCAATGTATAATATGAGATATGCATATTACATTCACTATTCATAAACTATTTATAGAGCTCTAACTAATTCAATTAAGCACGACTCTATAGCTTATTCTCCAAGAAACATGCCAAGTCAACAACTAGTGTGAATGCGCTTCCTTACAACAACGATCTGTGCGCTTGTGTTTATTTGCTTGATGATCCCACTATCCACGTCAATAATCTGTGCACTTCGCGTTTCTCCATGTCAGTGATACCCGGGTTTGCGCTATCCTGATGTTTAGACTCTAACAACCTTCCAGTTGTCCTTTTCTAACTTCAGCTCTAGCTTACCGGTCTTCCTTCCATGAGCAAACACTTAACGCACTTCAAACATGCCACTGGAATCCTTCCACGTGTTTGAAGTTGATCCCTGGATCGATTTCACTTGCTTTATTCCTTTCCCTTCGCAGCTCGACTCTCCGCTGCTCAACGCAATCCTCTCGCTGCTTATTACAGCCTTAACGATACTCAGCTTTCGCCGCTAGGCTTTAGCTCGACCCATAAACGTTTTTACTAGACCTTGTTGTCTTTATGCTAGACCTAAGACTCCTCGAGTATAACCTGTCAATCCTAAAACACACAAAGATATTAAACACGTAGATTTGTCATCATCAAAATAAGAGAAATGGTTAAGCTCTAGCTTAGCCTTAACCAACAAATATCTTATAGTATTTCTGTATCAAAAGACTAATACCCATTAAATGGATAACACATATCAATAAATATCCTCCAACCATCAAATATCGGTAAAAGGAGGCAATACTCTAGTAAAAGAATCAACAAACATCCTCGCCATGAATATCATTGTAAGATGTGATATCAATAGTCAAAATTGTATAAAAAAATTGATCGAATTTAATTAAACTATCACAACATGTCAAAATGAAGTAAGAAACCAACTCAAAGTATGTATGCATTTTGTAGTAGCACAAATTACCATAATAAATTTAGAAAAAAAAAATTGGACTCTCACCACCTGAATATCCTTTGATGATTAGCTTAAAAACAAATTAACGGTGGAGAATGAACATCCTTATTCACCTCCGACGCTCAAACCAGACTTAGCTCTCTCTTTCTCTCAAGAGGAAGAATTGAATAATGATTATTAAATGCTCTAGAGGTTAGGGTTTTTAGGATTAAATACATGAGTTTCTCCTTTTTATAAGAATTTACCTTATTATCCTTTTGTTATTGATTTAATCTAATAAATTATGTTTTACATAATTTAACCCTTTATTTCCCCCCTCGGATCATGCAAGCATCATTAAGGTCGTAGGATCAGATAACTTTAGCTGCATCACGAGCCTTTCTAGACATTTGCCCAATTATATGTCATCAAGATACGCTTACGGTTTCTATCAACAACTTGTGATCATATTCTTCTTTTCGATGTTGCCTCAGTGACGCAAACACATTTCTTCGGCTTCTCTAAGGAATGCCGCCCCTAGTATGCCTCACCAACACAAGGGCTTTTCTTCAAATCTTTTTGTGGCCAACACTAGAGAAAGACGCCGACTAGTCCTCCCTGAGGACACCTCACTAGTGCGATGGATTTTCTTGGGGTCTTCCCGCAGCCAACACCTCAGAAAGACGTTGACTAATCCTCCTTAGAGGACGCCTCGCCAATAGAAGAACTTTTCTTCGGGTCTTGCTACGGTCAGTACCTCAGAAAGACGTCGACTATCCTCCATGAAGGATGCTTTTCCAATACGAAGGCTTTTCTTCGAGTCTTCTGATAGGCAATATCTTGCGTAGCGCATCCATTGGTTATTAGCATGATATATAGGTGATTTGGCAATATTATGAGTTGTATTCTTGTAATCCGGACCTTGTGGTGCAGTAGCGTTGTTCATAGGATTTCAGACATTTGGATGAAGACGAAGAGAAGATTGGCGCAAAGACAAAGGCTCAGCCGCACCTGGCAACAGAACCCAGGACGCGACCGTTTAGCTGTGCAAGTGATTTGGAGCGAGGAGAGCCATGGCGCAATCGCTCCTGCCAAGGGCGCGACTGCGCCCCTGTTGGGTCGTGCCGAGCACTTGGGCTTTGCTTGCGAAATTTTTCCAGGCCTTTGTTGCTTGTGAAAGGGTTATGGGCTTGGAATTTTAGTATTATTATTTCCATGTTTTAGGGTTGAATAAATAGGAGATTAGGTTTAGACTTTTTCCTCCTCTCAACCTCTCATTCACTTTACTATTTTACGTTATACAGAACTATGTCACAGTAGTTCTCTTTTGCTTTGTTCAACTATTGAAAGCTTCGGAATGATTTGGTTGTAAGACTTCTATCTTTGTTTTATTTAATATTTGGATTGTTTCATCTCTCTTGCGCTTGAAAATTATTGAATCTGATCTGTCTATATGGCCTCATCATTTAGGTAGATTTGATCTATTCATATTGCTAGGGTTTGATTATTTCTAGTTGAAAAGTTTTATCTTTTTGTAGCAAATCATCTAGTTGAAAGGTAGATTTGATTATTTCTAGTTGAAAGGTTTGATCTATTCATATTGCTAGGGTTAAAGTGATTAACTAGGATTTGATCTATTCATATTGCATGATCTAATTGAGATTGCTATTGTAAAGAGAGTTGATTGTATGTTAAATATCGACTGAAGTCAATAGTACTACATGCACCTATCTATTCTTGAGTTCATTGCTGCTTTGTTATTAAATCTTGATAGTTTCATGGTTATAGCTTAGTAAGGGTTATTAGGACTTGTTGCACTAATAGCTATAGCAGAAGAGGGATTAGGACAACCATACGAATTGTTGAACTCGAACGTTAATAGTTTTCAATGAGCACAAATCAATCTGTTGTGTGGATATTTGTTTAATGAAGTGCTTTCTCATCATATTACTTTTACAATCAATTAGTTCATTCATTAGCATTATAAACCCCCTTTATTTACTTTCTAGTTAATCACTTTAACTACGCAAGAATTGATAATCTGACTCGATGTGGGATTTGACCCTTGCTTGCCTCTACACTATTTAGAGTTGCTAGTTAGGATTTACTTTGATTGGGTATAACGACACATTTTGCGGCCCGTCAAATTTGACACCGTTGTCAAGGAGTCAAAGTTTCTTTTCTTGTATTTTTAGTTTAATCAACTTTGGGGTTGACTAGTATATGGTCAACACCCATGCTACTGATTAGTTTATTGTTGAGCCTAATCCAGAGATCAAGCAGACTAATTGTAGAAGTCATAGAGAGAAGAGAGCCAGGATTGATACATTGGACGGTGAATAGAATGAAGCTCTGACTCTTGAAGAAAGGGCACTTGTTGATTATCTAACTGGAATTAAGAAGATGATTGTTAATCTAGCGCCACTGAGTGGACAATACCCAACAATAATATGTGTAGTTTGTTCTGATCCGTCTCACCACTCTGATACATGCCTTGAGCTTCAAGAAGATATAGTTGCTCAAGTCAATGTTGCTGGTGGATATGGACCTCTACGCTATTGGAATAATCAACAATAGAATAACTACAATCTGAGGTATAGAGATTATCCCCAACCTGAGCAGAAACAGAGATGGAGGCCTCGCGATCCTCAACCTAGTTCTGGACTATCAACTTTGGATCTATTGAATTATTTGACTAATCACTTCACAACTCATGTCCAGACTACGGAAACGAGCATTAAGAACATAGAAGTGCAGATTGGGCAGTTGGCGGAGACGATATCTACTCTAGCACAAAATCAATCCAATTCATTGTCGTCTCAGACCACAGTGAACCCGGACATTAGGAATGCCAGTGATATGACATTAAGGAGTGGTCAAAACTTGGAGAAAATGCCAATTGAAGAAGAATTTGGAGCTGAGGAACGAACAGATGCGCGCCCGTTCCCAGAGTTGCGCAACCGCATCGGGGCCTCTACAGGAATGGCACGCCCGCGCCGAGGACAGCGCGACTGTGCCAAGCTCACTACACAAGGATATGATCGCGCCCATACCCAACGCGACCGTGCCATGAGCTTTGGAGACGGACACGACCACACCCCTGAGCTGCGTGATCACGCCCAAGTGGTCTTGTTTCCGAAAGTTGGTGCACCCCCGTGCCCCTTGATGTGCAACCGCATCGAGCTCTCCACATACCCGCATGATCGCACCCTAGACCCGCGCGCCCGCGCCTCTACTGACCCTAAGAATGGTCCTGATTTGCTGTTGAACGTTGAAGAGTGTGATCCAGTTCCACCACTTTATGTTAAAGAAAAGATAGATGATCCGCATGGTGATTTCAAGTTGAGACAAGACAACTACGTGCATCCAAGCTTTCCACAACTCTGGACTATAAAACCCCCAACACCCTTTCCAGAAGAACTAAAAGACAAAAGGAGACCGGAGAATTACAAAAAGCATTTCGAGACTTTCAGTAAGTTTGAGAGGAAACAAAAGCTAAATGGACAACATAAGGTTTCATGCCCAAGATACTACAAGGCAAAGAAGAAGATTTGGTATGATTAGAGAGTAAGGAAACATCGAGGGGTCAAATCTTAATATTTGAGGATCAACAAGGAGTTTCTGGATGAGTCGGCTCTTGAGGGGCAAGTGTTGTATGATTGAGAGATAAGAAGTCGAGCAAACGACTATAACCATGGCGCTGCTCGGGAGGCAACCCGGGATATGTGGTACTTTCCCCCCTTTCACCTATCTTTTATCTTCTTTTTTTATTATCACAATAGGAACATTGTGTACTTAAAGTGTGGGGGAGGGAAATTATCTCATTGTGTTTGCATTTCCATTTGCTTTTGAGTTCTTGAGTTTTTATTTGTGTGTCGGTTATCATATTCCCATAATTGGTACTTTGTGGGTTCTTATAATGATGCATAGACTTTAAATCTCTTTAATATGCATTAGATGTTAATATTACAATTGTGTTATGATGATGATATGATTGATCATATTTTTGACATGGACTTGACCATGTGGACTTTGATTGAGATGCATTAGGACCGACACTAAAATTGCATATCTCCTCTCCTCTCTAGTTTTATCATGTTGGTTATATTCATTTGCTTACTTCTTCATAAAAAAGAAATGAATTAAAAAGGAAATAAGGGGAGTGAACTCCTAGTGCAATAAGTCAGAAGAGCATGCGATCTCTGTGGTGTGAAAGGTCACTCCGGGTTCGATCCTTCATGGCAAAGAGAAAAGTTTCATTTTTGAGCCTAGACCGTAAAACAAACGGACCTAATGCCTCAAATAGTGGTTTTAAAGGGAAAAATTGAATAATTGAAGTAGATGAAAAGAAGCAACAAAGTTCTACGTGGTACTCTTGAGTTGGGTTGTGATTTTTGTGCTTTCAAATGTGTTGGAACTTATGATATCTTGTCATTGATTGTGAAGCATGTTAGAAAGAAAATTTGGCTTTTGTTTGATCTTTCGTTATTATCCTTCATATGTCACTTGGATAGAGACAACTTTGGTATATTATATGGATTCATTGTCATGTGCTTGCTTAGGACAAACATAGTTCGAGTTTGGGGAATTATTGATAACATGCATTTTGGGTTAGTTTAGGTCATGTTTGTTTTGTCTTAATAGAGTCGTTTTGAGTCTTTCTAGTTTTTTTTTGTTTTACTTCCATAGATTTTTGTAGAGTCGGAGTCTACACATGTGCTTTGATGATTGTAGGTGATTTGGAGCTGAAGTGTTGATGATGACTACTGCTATCATGTTTTCCATACTTGATGAGACCGGTGTGCTTAATGGAGGAGGAAGTTCATTACAGCTTACTCGAGGACAAGCAAGGTCTAAGAGTGGGGAGTTTGATAGGTGATATTTTGCATAGCGCATCCATTGATTATTATCATGATATCTAGGTGATTTGGCAATATTATGAGTTGTATTCATGTAATCCGGAACTTGCAATGCAGTAGAGTTATTCATTAGGATTACAGACGTATGTATTAAGAATAAGAGAAGATTTCCGCGTAGACGAATGCGCGACCGTGTCGGGCAACAGAACCCAGGGCCCGCGACCACGCCCATGGGCCCGCAATCGCGAAGCTCTACGCATGACTTGGAGCGAGCTGAGCCATGACACGGCCGCGCCTGCCTAGGGCGCGATCGCACCCCTGTTGGGTTGTGCCGAGCACTTAGGCTTTGCTTGCGGGATTTGTTCCGGGCCTTTGTTGCTTGCATAAGGGTTAAGGGCTTGGACTTTTAGTATTACTATTTCCATGTTATAGGGTTGAGTAAATAAGAGATTAGGTTGAGACTTTTGCCTCCTCTCAACCTCTCCTTCACTTTTCTATTTTATGTTCTAGAGAACTATGTCACGCTATTTCTCTTTTGCTTTGTTCAACTGTTGAAGTCTTCAGAATGATTTGGTTGTAAGACTTCTATCCTTGTTCTATTTCATCTTTGGATTGTTTCATCTCTCTTGTGATTGAACATTATTAAATCTGATTTGTCTGTCTGGCTTGATCATCTAGGTAGATTTAATCTATTCAAAATAGGGTTTGATTATTTCTAGTTGAAAGGTCTTATCTTTGTGTAGCAAATCAATTTCATGATCTAGTTGGGATTGCTATTGTAGAGAGAGTTTATTGCATGTTAAATATCAACTAAACTCAATGGTACTGCATGGACCTATCTATACCTGAGTTCGTTGCTTCTTTGTTATTAAATCTTGATGGTTTTAGGGTTATAGATTAGTAAGGGTTATTAGGACTAGTTGGATCAATAGCATATCAGAACAGGGATTAGGAAAACCATATGAATTGTTGAACTTGAACGTTAATAGTTATCAATGATCAACCTATCAATCTATTGTGTGGATGTTTGTTGAATGAATTGCGTTCTCATCATATTACTCTTACAATTTATTAGTTCATTCATTACCATTACAAACCCCCCTTTGTTTATTTTCTAGTTAATCACTTTAACTACGCAAGAATTGATAATCTGACTCCCTGTGAGATTCGACCCTTGCTTTCCTCTACACTATTTAGAGTTGCTAGTTAGGATTTACTTAGATTGGGCATAATGACACATTTTGTGGCTCCAAAAAGACGGTGACTAATCCTCCCTGGAGGACGCCTTGCTAATAGAAGAACTTTTCTTTGGGGCTTCCTACAGTCAGTACCTCGGAAAGACGTCGACTATCCTCCATGGAGGATGCTTCGCCGATATGAAGGCTTCTCTTTGAGTCTTCCCATGGCCAGAAACTTGGAAAGATGACAACTAATCCTCCACGAAGGCACCTCGCAATCACGAGGGATTTTCTTAGGGCAAGAGGCGAATCAATTTGGGCCTCCAACCTGAACTTGTAGACGCAACTAAAAAAACGTGTGTTGTCAAACAATCATAGACGGAAACAGACCAAAGACAATTGAATTGAAGCATTGAAACAATGTTTAATCAAAACAAACAAAGAATCTATAGGGGTGCAATCATGGGCGGATGCACGTTGGGACGAGTGGGGGCTACAACCCCAACTGAGAAAAAAACTTTGTTTTCCTTCTTTTCCCCCCAAGTTTAGTTTCTATTAATTGTTGGTCTAACTAATAATATTCTAGGTATTTTACTTAAAAGAAATCTCTAATTTTCTTTCAAGTGATGGGATTGATAAATTTATTCATTTTTTGTATTGTGTTTATCTCCAAAAATGAATGGTTTTTACAAATCTATGGTCGACCTAATAATATCATAGGTATTTTTGATATAAATAAATCTAAAAAAAAAATCCGCCTATGTCGGGAATAACCTTTTAAAATATATTATTTTAATAAATTAAAGATGAACTATGTTATTCTTGTTTTGTGTGCCCTCGAATGTAAATATCTTCTACTGATTTATGGTCTAACTAGTACTATTTTAGGTATTTTCACTGAACAAAGATCTCCAATTTTTTTCTCAAAGTGATAAAATTGATTAATTTGTTCATTCTTTCACTATGTCTATCATCGAAAATAAAATAATTTATACTAATTTATGGTCTACTAATAATAAATTTGGTATTTTCACTAAAATAATACCCTAAATTTTTTTTCTCGGTTACGCCGGGAATTCATTTTTACCGCAAACAATTTTAGCCTCAGTCGACTCAAAATCCTTAATCCTCCCCTGGGTGCAATCATCAAGGGACTTGTTAAAACCTCAATGTGGGAAAACCATACTAAGAGGAAAAATATATCCCTTTATTCTAGTCTCTAGTAAATCATTTCTCTCGGAGTGGCGTCGACATACCTGAGCTGATCGTTGTTGCCTCGGTTTGCAGTTACCCCGTTAATAAACTCATCTAGGCATCCCGCTGTGGTCCACTACTCAAGCATCCTTCTATTGGCCCTGCAATCAACTGTCATGTTCCCACTCTCCTTGTGATAAGAGCACCATTTGCTTAGGTCCTTGCCTTCCGAATTACCAGGCTGCGACAGTGGGCAACAGAAAAATGCACCATCTTTGATATTTGAAATTAATTTATAAATGCGCACTTTGACTGTATTGACCACTCGACAATGTGTTGCATGAATCATTCCTCTGGGTGGCCGGTATCGGTTGTCTTTTCTATATCTCCGCTATTCCTACCCCCGACAACTTGATTGGCCTCACTTGCAGGAAGAGATGATGATCTACAATCCTTGTCCAGTCTGACATCATCCTCTAACTTAATGTACTATCAGATACGCTCTTGCATACGCTTGAGAATAACTGGCACACTTAAGGTCAAAGACTCGTGCAACGTGCTATCACGTGGTAAAGCCCGACGAAAGGCTGAAATGACGGTCGTTGCATCATAATTTTCCATATCTTATAAACTCTCCATAAAATATGCAAAAAAATTGACTCAAAGTCTCCCCCTTGGCATCCTCATATAAAATAACACATTAGATACTTGATTTAAATTTACATTGCTGGCTATGAAATGAGCTATTAACTTCGTAGCTAGCTGACTCTAGAAGACATGGGTCCGGATCCCAAACTGCTGGTTCGGTTTTATGAAATGGGGAACTGGAACCGGGACCGGCTGGGCTGGTTCCAACCCGCTTCTATCTGGTTTAATACCCGGTTCCACCGGTTCCAGTTCCAGTTCCAGTTCGAAATAACTACTGGAATCGGCTATTCCGGGACGGCTTGTTTCAAGGTTCCCATATATTGGAACCGGAACTGGTAATGGTTGGTTCCAAAAGTTCTGGTCCCAGTTCTGATTTGACTTCCAGAAACGGCATTTCCAGTTCGGTTCCGCTGGTTCCAGTTCCAAAGTGTCATCTCTAGACTCCACCCATTTATTGGATCTACTCTAAAGAATGAAAGCAATTGATCTCTACTCTACCTAGGCTAGCTAGTGGGTAACATCTTACACAATATAGCATCAAAAGAAACCCACAACCATTTTATACATAAAAGAAGTGACATGAAAAATCGTATCTGATTTTCCATCATAAAAATCAAAAGCGGTGATAGTAAAATTAGCTGGAGGATGCTGGTCTCCAATTGTCCAAGAAACTAGCGTTGACATCATATGCGCAAGTCGAATCTCCTCCCTTTCTTGCATGTTGTCCAAAGTCAGCCCATGCATGTCGAGTAAATCAAGAAGTCGACACTCGACACCACTCAGAGACGTCCTCTTCTTCTTGGTGACATTAAATTAGGCGTGGACCTTGACTCGCAGGCTTGGGCCTACTCCGTGAGTCTTAAGTCATCATGCATTGACCACGTGGAGCCTTGGTTCTGGGCGGTGTGCATTTAGGATTGTTGACCTCGATGTGTTCCAAGAAAACAGTCGTTTTAATCCTCCTGGTTATATACCGGTCTATCATGATCTATTCTTCTTTTCGATCCATTTATTTGTCCACCCTATATATAGAATATATTAAGGATGTATTAAATTAATTTTGAGCCAGTATTGTTATTATAGTTGTATGCATTAGTTTGTTATTAGTGTAATAATATCTTGTTTCATCTTTGTGACAGTATATTGATTTCTTAATTCTTCTTGATTGTCAAATTACATGGGCTCTACGCTCAACACGGACAAGGGGGCCGTGTATGTACGCGCGCAAGTCCGGTCCAACATACAAGTCCAATGTGGTTCCATCCTAAAACCAATTGTCAATAGGAGGAGTAATCAATGGGTTTATATAGTTGTCACTTTATCTCCCAACTTCTGATGTCGGATACTATCTCAACACGCCCCCCCGCAAGTGCAACGGGCTTTAACTGGCCCAGTTGACACTTGAACAAACGAGTGTAGGTAGGCATTTCATTCTCTTTATAGCCAACATCTCAACCAACTCGTGGGACCAAGGACGAATCCGGCTCTGATACCATGCCAAATTACATGGGCTCTACGTCCAACACGGACAAGGGGATCGTGCACGTATGCGCGCATAAGCGCAGTCCGACCCAACATACAAGCCCAATGGGGTTCCATCCCAAAACCAATTGGCAATAGGAGAAGTAATCAATGGGTTTATATAGTGAGCACTTTATCTCCCAACTTCTGATGTCGGATACTATCTCAACATTGATTGCCCTCTAATCAATGTTCTAAAAAACGCTAGGCGCGTGCTAGGCGGTGAGGGGGGGCCCTAGCGCCTAGACGGGAGCCTAGGCGGATTAATATTATAATATATTTTAATGTAATTCCTTATATGAAAAACTAAATCAAAATATATTGATTCATAAATTCATAATTTAACTATGTAATTTTAATAAAAGCACATTAATTTGCTAATTAATCATCCAAACTTCATAGACTTTATAGTATTCGTCATAAATAAGATCCACAAGACCACAACAAGAAAAAATCATACAATTTTCAACACATGTTTCACCATTAAATAATATTAACTAATTATTCATAAGTCATAGTCACAGTCGCATGCTCTTAGCGGACGTTGGTAGCAGTACAAGGAGAGGGACAGGGAAAGCCGAACAAGGGTGAGAGGCGGGACGAGAGGTGAGAGGCATCCGGTGGGACGAGAGGTGACAGAATGCCAAGATGGAGGTGAGAGGTAGTAGGGATGACAAAGTTCTTAGTTAAGAGGGAGAGGGATGAGAGGTGAGAGACAGAGGCGTGGGATGAACGAGAGGGTGGGATTGATTTTTAACTTTTAAGCTAAATAAGAACGCATACCCCTTTTAAAAAAATAATGCGTTTCCCGCCTAAAAAAAACAGAACGCCTAGGCGGGGGATTTTTTCCCACCAACTAAAAAAAAGGACTAGCTAATAGTCAGAACCTTAGGGTGTCGCCTAGCACCTAGGCGGGGCCTAGGCCCAGCCTAAACGGTTTTGGGAACATGCCTCTAATGGAGGATTCACCTCATAGCTTTTAGACGTTTTCCTGTATTTCTCATGGTCTTAGAGCTTCAGTCTCTCGATTTCTTTTTCTAAGCCTTTTCATCGACTTTTTTATCCACTTCTCCTTACCTGATTTCCATGGAAGAAAATGCTGAAATTCTGAACAGTCGGTGAGAATGATGGAGTTCGCAGAGCTAAAGTCGTCTATAACCTTACTTCACCTAATTCTGATCATCCCAGGGCCTCAGCTTATTTCCAACGAATTCAACGGAACAAACTTCTTAATCTGGAGAAAAAGTGTGAAGTTCGTGCTCGGGTCCAAGAACAAACTTGGATTTATTATAGAACGTGTTGCCAGACCAGATCCAGACACACATGAAGAAGAGAAAGTGGCGAAGGAGTGACTATATGGTGAGATGTTGGATAATCATTTCGATGATATGCACCATAGGTAATGGATTCATGTATGTGAATTCAGCTAAGCATCTCTAGGATCAAGTATGTGAGACATTTGGACAGGAAAACGGAGCTCTCCTTTTCCATTTTTGCCAAGATCTAGCCAACTTTACTCAAGGTTTGCTTTTCTATCATTGATTATTATGCAAAATTACGAGAGATGTGAGTTGAGATATTGAATCGGGAAGGAATTCCTACTTGTGTATGTCAACTTTGTACTTCTGATGTCAACGCTGGAGTTATTGCGCTCGATAACAAGCAAAGGTGCTACAGTTTCTAATGGGACAGTAGACGCATACGAGAACATCAGAAACACTATTCTCACTTCAGAGGCTTTGTCTATTGAGAACAAGGATTTCTACTTGGTGAGCAAATTGAGTAGCAGAAGGTTGCGACTAATGGAATGAATTATCATGAATATAATACATTATATGCAAGGAGAAACTAGGGAATCTCTAATGATTATAACTCTCATGCTCTTGCTGCTAACAAGAGTTCTGGATTTTTTTTTGGTAATTTCACTTATGGAAGAGGAAACTCCCTCTTATTCAGGTAGTTATCTGGAGCGCAAAGAGGCTGCAAAGAAGGCCAAAATGAAGAGGCTATGCTCTCACTGTAATCAGCATGGTCACACCGTGGATCAATGCTTCAAGATCTATGGTTGTCTTGAGTAGTTCAAGGAGATTAAGGCTAAGAATAGTATGAGAGTATGCATATATGAACCCGGTTCTAGGATGTTGTTAGACCCGGTTTATCTCATTATATTCTTGTATAAATACTCTTCCATGTAACAAACTTTTTATGCGAGAGAATATACCGAATTCTGTTTTCCTGAGCTTCTCTTTGTGTTCTAATAGAGTTTCCACCTTCCTTTTCCCTAAGATATCGTTTAACCTTCATATGGTATCAAAGCGATAGAGTTTCGATCCTTGATTATCTCTTCGGTGCTTACCTTCTATCCGTCTTGTCTTCTCTGCCTGTGAGCTTTGGCAATGGAAGAAGACAATCAAAATCCCTTTGCCGATCGTAAGGGAACTCGTATTAGTCCCTTGGATATGTCAAATTCAAATCATCCCGGTGCACAGCTGGTTACAGGAGTATTCAATGGTGAGAATTTCCTCAGCTGGAGCAAAGCTGTGCGGTTTGCTCTCGGTGTGAAGAGCAAGCTCGGCCTTATCAATGGAACTTTTCCTCTTCCTACTCAAGGAGAAGAGGAGATTGATCGCTGGACTAAAGCTGATTTTATGGTAAGATGCTGGATCTTTAACACTATGAAAGATTCTATGTCACGATCGTTCATGAATGTCACTTCTGCGAAACAACTTTGGGATGAAATTAATGAAAGATTCGGTGAATCTTAATGGTCCATTGTTATATCAATTGCGTCGCGAATTAGCTACTATTTCACAGGGATCTGACAGTTTGATTCATTACTTTGGCCGAATTAAGAAACTCTGGATGATATTATGGATCTTGAGGAGTTTACAGGTTGCATATGCAATTTGTGCACATGTCATGTGAACATGAGGATCTCTGACATGGATAATAGCACTAGGTTGACCCAGTTTCTGACGGGACTGAATGACCGATACGAGAGTATTCATAGTCACATTCTGACTTTAGAAACTCCTCCATCTATCAACAAAAGCTTGTCAGCGTGTTGTTTCTTCAACTAATTCTGGATTTCTAGAATCCAATGCTTTAAATGTGCATAGAGGAAGTGGATTTGGATATTCTGGTAATTCTATGTTCAGTACTAGTACAGGTGCACCTGGAAACTCTGGAAATTATAATGAACGCAAAGAAGCTGCTAAGAAAGCTAAATGGGAGAAGGTATGTTCTCACTCCAATCATGGTGACAAACTATTGATCAATGTTTTAAAGTTCATGGCTATCCAGATTGGTTCAAGGATCCTAAAAGCAAATCCACAAGGAAATCAGTATCTAATGTTGTAGGCTGCTCTGACAGTCCCTTGCCTTCTTTGGACAATGGACCTGGTTCATCTTTAGATCTTGCATTCAACCGTGTTGTCTGTCAAGAAATGATGCGTGTTATGAAGAATCAATCTACTGCTGAATTATCAGGTATGGCGTCTGTCTTCACTTCTCATAGATATAGTCATCACAGTGCTTCAACTTGGATTATTGATTCAGGAGCGACTGACCACATGACATGTGATCAGTCGCTTCTCAGGAACAAGTGTATGCTTAACCAGTCTGTTAGTGTATGCTTACCCGATGCTCGCACTAAACTTGTAACTGAGATTGGGGACATACACTTTTCATTTGTACTAGTTCTACATGATGTGTTTCTAGTTCCAGATTTCAACCAAAACTTGATATCCATTGGACAGTTGCTTGATAGAGGACAAGTTCTTGTTAATATTACTAAAAACGGATGTGTGTTTTAGGACCTTAATGGGAAGGACGTTCTAGTTTCCCGCAGGATCAAGGGAGGACTTTATAAAGCTGTTCTTTTGTCGTTTGACTCTGCTTCTCCTTTCCTTTCTGATTGTTTTCATTCAGTTAATAAGGCTGACCGTGTTGGTCACAATCCTTCCAAGAAGTCTAGTCCTCAAGCTTGTTCATGCTAGACTTCGTCATGCCTCTCACTCGAAACTTAAGCACATTTTGAGTTTTCTCTGATGATTGTAGAATCTGGTCCTTGTGACATTTGTGTTCTCAGTAAATTTCATGCTTTGCCTTTTACTCGTAGTGAATCAATTGCTTCTTCATGCTTCGATTTGGTGCACATGGATTTATGGGGGCCTTATAAGTGCCCAACTTATTCTGGAGCACAGTACTTTGTCACTGTGGTTGACGATCACAGTCGGGCCACTTGGACCTATTTGGTCAAGACTAAGGACCAAGTTGGCAAAGTGATGGTTGAGTTTATCACCATGATTCATACGCAGTTTAGCAAAATGGTCAAGATCGTGCGTTCAGACAATGGCAGTGAGTTCACATAGAGGTGTGTCCTTGAGTTCTATGCTACTAAGGGTATTTTGTATCAACGATCCGTTCCTTATGTTCCGCAACAGAACGGTCGTGTTGAAAGGAAACATCGCCACCTCATTGAGATGGCTAGAGCACTACGTCTTCATGCCGGTTTACCAATACGGTTTTCGGGAGATTGTATCTTGACTGCTACACATAATTAACCGTTTGCCTTCCGCTGTACTAAACTGGGACACTCCCTACTTCCGCTTGTATGGTTTGAATCCGACCTATGACCATCTTCGAGTTCTTGGATCCTTATGCTTTTCTCTCTCTCGTGGCATGCAATATGACAAATTTGTTGTCAAAGGTCGGAGGTGTGTTTTTATTGGTTATCCTCTGGGTCAAAAGGCTTACAAATTACTTGACTGGGATACAAAGGTTGTTTTTGTCAGTCGAGATGTGATATTCCAAGAACTTCATTTCCTTTTCCAAACACAACCAGACCAAACACATAACCCTATCTTATCTCCATTACTTACTGTCAACCTTGATGATTTACCAGACCTACACACTAATCCGCCTAAACCTAGTACTAATATTCCCACATCCCCTACCATCACTTCCATCCCACAAAATTCTACTCCTGAACCTACTGATGTTCCTACCCTTCCCATTGTCATTCATAATCCCCGTCGTTCTTCCCGCATTAAATCTGTCCCACCTTATCTTACTGACTACCATTGCCCTACTTTATCCAATCCCTCTTCTTCCTCAGCCCAAACACAACCCTTTGATCCTTCTTTCTTTAAACAAATTTTATCCACTTATTGGCCAACGTCATAGCCATTCGTGAACCACAATCATATCACGAGGCTTGCAAAGACCCATTATGGGTGCCAGCGATGACCAAGGAATTGAATGCTCTAGATGTTAATGATACATGGACTCAGTTGGGTGAAAATGGATCTTCAAAATCAAATTTAATCCAAATGGCTCAGTTGAACCTTACAAGGTGAGGTTAGTAGCTAAAGGGTATAATCAGATTAAAGGGAAGGATTACAAACACACATTTTCCCCTGTTGCCAAATTCACTACTGTCAGATTGGTGTTCTCTTTAGCTGCGATGAATGATTGACCTCTGCATCAATTGGATGTCAACAACGCATTCCTCCATGGTTTCATTGATGAGGAAGTTTACATGCGCATTCCTAAAGGCTACTCCAAGGGAAATTCATCTCAGGTTTGCAAATTATCTCGTTCTCTCTATGGCTTAAAACAGGCTTCCCGGTAATGGAACGTTGAGCTGTCTAGATTTTTGGTGAAGCTTGGATTTTGTCAGTCGAAATATGACCATTCCCTCTTCCTATGGGATACTCCTATCGGGTTAATTGTGACCATCGTCTATGTTGATTACTTGTTACTAACTGGAGCTGACTCGTCCCTCATTCAACTGGTTAAGGATGAGTTACATAAGGCATATACGATCAAGGACCTTGGCCTTGTTCATTATTTTCTGGGTTTAGAAGTCTCTCGTACTCCTCGAGGGATTGCTATTAACCATAGAAAATATATTCTGGATCTCATTTCTGATGTGTGTCTTACAGACTGCAAATCCACTCCTTTTCCTATGTCCAAAGGTCTCAATCTATCTATTGATCAAGGAGCGGTTATGACTGACCCAGAACCTTATCGTTGTCTTGTTGGACGACTATTGTATTGAACATGACTCGTCTAGATGTCTCATACTCTGTTCAGCATCTCGGTCAGTTTATGAGTCAACCTCGTGATCCACACTACCGGGTTGCCATTCACGTTGTCCGGTATCTTCACACCACTCATGATCTTGGGTTGTTTTATCCCAGTGCTAATTTCACATCCCTCACCGCGTTTTGTGATGCTGATTGAGGTACGTGTTTGTATTCATGGACGGTCCTTATCCGGTTATTGCGCTTTCTTTGGACATTGCCTTATCTCTTGGAAGACGAAGAAGCAAACGACTGTGTCTAAGTCTTCTGCAGAAGCGGAGTACCGGAGCATGTCTAAGACCACAAGTGAGTTGGTCTGGCTGAGCAGTTTTACTTGATGAATTTGGTATTTCTGTTGCTCTGCCAATTCACTCCATTGTGACAATCAAGCCGCTCTCCACATTGCTCAAAATTTGGTGTTTCACGAGAGGACGAAGCACTTGCGTCTTGATTGCCGACATTTTCACCAAGCCGTTGGGTGAAGCTCAACATTCTTTCCTCGTGTCCAAGCTTGGACTGTTGCCATTGTCCCCAGTCCTAGCTTGAGGGGGTGTATGAGAGTATGCATATATGAACCTAGTTCTATGATGTTGTTCGACCCGATTTATCTCATTATATTCTTATATAAATACTCTTTCTTGTAACTGACTCTCTATGTGATAGAATATACTGAATTCAGTTTTCCTGGTCTTCTCTTTGTGTTCTAATGGAGTTTCCTCCTTCCTTTGCCCTAAGATCTCGTTAACCTTCATAAATAGTGAACGTGGATCTGTAAATACTTTTAACCTTCATGACAGTCCTCTTGATCTTGGCTCTCACACCCTTAGGCCCTTTAATCATCCTAATCAGCAGTTGCCCTTCTTTTATTTTGAAGGGCCGGTAAATGCCCTTCTTTGTTTCTTATTGCACAAGTTTCTTTTTATCATGTCCCATGTTTATCTCCAGGCCCTTCATATAGCCTATCTTTATTTTTCTACAATCCACTCTCACTTCCTTCTTCCTTAGATAGAGAGCCACTTGATGGGATACCATCCTCTGCTAAAGTGGGATTCTCAACATAGTCCCTCTTCCTTCCTTACCACATCTAAAGTGATCTAGCTTCCATCCTAGTGTGATGGATCCTTGGTTGGTGGAGTTGCGATGCAAGGTTCGGTCACACGTACAAAGGGTCACCAAGGGCGTTGGAAGTGCGAGAGGTGGGCGTTGGTGGAGAGTGCGGGTAGGCGGATGGTCGCAAGGTGTGAGTAGGCGGGATGATGCGAGAAGGCGGATGGGCGTGCGTACACGAAGGTGAAGGGGTGTGCCGTTGGAGGCGGAAGATGGATGGGTGGATGTGGGGATAGAGCAAGATTGGATATGACTCACCGGGCTCCTTCCTTCGTGATTGGATATGACAGGGGCTGCGTTCCGAGCTTGATATGACGCACGAGAAAGAAAACACAAGGGATTGGACTTGAAGATCCAAGAAACTCAAAAGGAGTGTTTTTAGAAAAGGAAGAGATTGTTTTTGATCAAGTTGTGAAAAAATGAGAGGAAAGCCTCTCTACTTATAGCCACAAGGCTCCCTAGAAACCCTAGAATACGAAAGGTTTATTGCAAACCAATCCCTAGAAACAAAATGTCTAATTGCTCAACAAGAGCCCAAAAGTAAATAATTATAAATAATAACCAAAACTTCCAAAATGGAAAACTATGCCCTTTATTCTTCCTTGGTCATCAAGAGTGTGAGCGGTCCTTGATTGAGAGTTGGTAGGTCGTCGCTTGAATCTATTCCCTTCTCGAGAAGGCGTTGAAGTTCCCGAGCTTTGGCGCGAGTCAGCCTTGGTACTGGCACATCCTTGCTAGGCTCGTTGGACACTTGATGTGGATGATTCACATCATCCTCCCCCCATGGTAATTAAAATCTAGATCCGGATCTTAAAATCTTACGATTTTACGATCCAACATTGATCTTTGATCCGGATCTATCATTAGAATCTATTCATGTTAAAATCTTACTGTGGATCTTATTGGATCTCATAATATCAGTAGGATCTTACGATTTTACGATCCATGTACGATCCTAACGTTGAAATATGATGCGACACTAAAGCCTATATGAAAGCCCAATTATTCCACTTTTTATCTTTTGCATGATTAAAATTACTCTATGTACTATATAAAAATTATACTCCCTCCGTCCCATAATGTTCTTCCCATTTCTTTTCAGCCCATGTGTCGAGGCACGTTTTTTGTGTTAAATATCTCTAATTATATGTCATTAAAAATTGTAAAATTTATATGTAGTTCAACTACTCGTCGAGAAGAATAAAACAAGATCACACATGACTATGTTTTTCCATATACATTGAGAGAAATCGAGAAGATTCTCTACGAATGTGAATAGTACAAAAAAATGAAATGGGAAGAACATTGTGGGACACAGGGAGTAAGATTTTACTCATTTGTGCGCAACATGTAAAACAAACCTAACTGTTATTACCTATAACATTAAGTCACATCTATAAATGTCCTGA
The DNA here is from genome assembly GCF_046119375.1 of Phyllobates terribilis. Taxonomy (NCBI): domain Eukaryota; kingdom Metazoa; phylum Chordata; class Amphibia; order Anura; family Dendrobatidae; genus Phyllobates; species Phyllobates terribilis. The sequence goes on from NW_027369380.1 coordinate 36,276, forward strand.
ATCCAGATTTTTAAATACAATTTAGTGTACATCACTTGTTATTCGAAGAATAATTATCGCTTTGAAGTAATGCTTGCAGATTTAATTTTTAGACTTCAAATTTTAGTAAAATATTTGTAGTATAATGTTTATAGATGAATATAAAATAGTCTTTTATTAATCTTTAAAATCTTACGATTCTACGATCCGATTTTACGATCCGATCCTAAGGGTTATTTTTTATCCGATCCTAAAATCCCGATTATAATAACCTTGCTCCCCCCTCCCTTCAAGAAGATTCGACCACGAATCTGACCCGTCGTAGTCTTCCTCGTCCTGGGCAATGTAAGGCTTCAAGTCAGTGACATTGAAGGTGTCATGAACGCCATAGCTAGGTGGCAACTCCAGCTTGTAGGCATTGTCATTGATCCGCTCAAGCACTTGAAATGGACCCTTGACCCTCGACTTCAACTTGGAGTTTCCGTTGTGAGGGAAACCGTTCCTTGCGGAGGTGCACCCACACCAAGTCACTGGGCTAAAAAATTAGCTCCTTGCGGCCTTTGTTGGGAATAGACGCCCCAGGCACAAAGTCGATCTAGTGCTCAATTCCTCTAATGGGAGGCAGGTCGGGTGGCATCTCATCCTGGAAAGGTCATCAAACTCCTGCAAGAGTAAAGATATAGATGAAGGCAGCTTATCTAGATCTTGAGTGGATAAAAGAACTTCCTTACAGTACACTAGGAAGCAAACTTTACTTCCCTGGATGGCCTTCCTCATTTCCCTTGGCTTGGCAATGAGGACATGGTTAGGAGCACCCTTCTTGTCTGCCTTGGCCATCTTTCCTCTGTTGCTCATTAGCTATGTGGTCATCCATGATCTCATGTGGAGATAAAGGGAGAAGAGTGATCCTTTTACCATTCATATGGAAGGAATACTCATTGGACACCCCTTGGTAAATGACCCCACGGTCATATTGCCAAGGCCGCCCAACAGAATATAACAAGCCATCATGGGGAGCACATCACACACAACCTCATCTTCATACCCTCCAATGGAGAACTTAATCTTAGCTTGTTCAGAAACCTTGAGAGGAGTGTTAGAATTAAGCCAACAAAGGGTATAAGGTTGCTTATGAGGAAGAGTAGGAAGGGCAAACCTGGTGACCACCTCTTGGTCAATGATGTCACAACAAGATCCCCCATCTATAATTAAATTGCAAATTTTACCTTGAATGAGACATCTTGTGTGAAAGATGGTTTCCCATTGGTTTGGAAGAGTAGGAACTTCACTAGCCACAAGCGCCCGTTTCACCACAAAGCACTCAACCTTGGTCTCGGCTTGTACTTGTAGTTCATCCTCTCCTTCTTCTATCACGAGCTTCTCCACGTCCTCGTCATCTGACTCATACTCTCCTATAGTGTTCAACAACAAGAGATGGCGAGAAGGGCATTCATTGGCCATGTGACCTTGCCCTAAACACTTGAAGCACTTGATGTCACTAGAGCGGCGCTCACCTTCCTTGCCTTGTCCTTTTGGAGTCCTAGGAGGCTCATGTCGCCTTGGAAAGCTAGACAAGCCAGCGTTGGAGCTGCTCCATTTCCTCGTTTGAGAGGCGCTTGAACCTTTACTTCCCCAAGTCCGGGAGGTAGGCGACTGGCTCTTCTTGGGAGGAAGATTACGGTGAACATGGTTGGTGTAATGGAGCACCTCTTCCACCGTGATTCCTCTCACAAAGTGTTGCATAGAAACAATAGGCTTAAGGTCAGAATTCAAATTCTCTACAAATTTAGAGATAACATACTCATCAGGGAATCTAATTTCAGTTCTAAACAAGAGAGTTTTCATCTCTTTGTAGTACTCATCGGGACTACGACTTCCCTGTTTGAGTTGCTCAAGTCTCTCATGAACCCGAGCGGTGAAGTCGACGGGGACAAATCTGAACTTAAGAGCCTCTTTTATCTCTTCCCACGTCTCTATGGGCTCGTCCCCATTGCGAGCTCGGTCCGCTTTCTCCTTGGTCCACCATTGGTCGACAAACCCTTCAAACTTGATGCTAGCATACGCCACTCGTTGAGCGTCATTGAGTTGCTGGAGATCAAATATTTGCTCCGTCTTTCTTATCCAGGTCAAGCATTCTTCCGGATCAGCGTTCATGCCAAACTTCTCGACCTTAAGGTCTTTGTTGGACAGCCTAAACCGGTCTTGTTCATAGCCGAAGGATCCGGGCTGCTGGAACCCTTGGTAATAGGGTCCTTGGGGTCGCACTTGGCCTCGTCCTCCATATGGGACTCTCTCGGCTGGTCTCTCGTATCCATAGGCTCCTTGGTCTTGGCGCGCCCCATAGCGACCTTCATTGTGCTCGCCTTTAGGTCTAAAGGTAGGCCTTGTCCCTCAGATGTTTTTGGCGCGCACGAGCTGAATAAGGGCGCCGCAACTCTCGCTCGGGGGTTCGGGCGCCTAAGGAGGCCTTGCACCTCTTCCTCGTGGTATCCATCATCCACAAATGCAGTGTTAGTAGGCACAAGATGCATACTATTGGGAGGTGTAATATAAGGAGGAGTAGTAGAGGAGTGCAAGTCTGAAAAGCCGCTAGTGGGCATAATCGCCGGGAAAGGAGCGGTAGAGAAGCCACCGGCGTTGCTAGACATGGGCTGATCTCTAAGGACGGAATGGGACGAGCTACCTCCCAAAAGAGATGGTTAGAAGGCCTCGCACATCCTGGACACATTCTCCATCCTGCTCTCGTTTGCCTCAATTCTTGCTTCAAGGCCTCTTAGGCTAGCTTGATGAGCTTGCTAATCCTCACGACGTTGAGCGTCAAGCCGGTCTTCAAGACCTTGTATTAGGATTTCGATAGTGGTTGTTACCCCGGGGTTGATGGTCGCGGAGGTCATGGGCTCGGATTGAAATCCGTCTGTCATGTCACCTATCAAGCAAGCAAATACAACCAACTAGGAATACCAAAATGGTTCATGCACACGTTAGGGGGTTCCAACCTAGTTTCCCAAGCACAAACACAAGCAAGAATAACAAGCTCCAAAAGGGTTACAATCTAGGCCAAACAAAGAGTGCAAATCTGAAAAGTGCGAGTCAAAATTGCTTATCCAAGTTGCAACAGGTGAAGTAGTCGAAAGATACTAAGATTCTAGCAACTAACTTATCCCCAAAAGATGATAAAAGAAATCTGGATGTGCCTCACTTTTCCTCGATCACTCCTTTTTTTTGTTGGTGATTGAATTTTTCTGAGAACACCACTTTTTTCCCTAGAGTAGAGCAAATGATTCAACTCGGGAGGTATAGCCTTTGGCCAATCCTACTACCAAGCGTAATGTGAACCAATATTTGGAATCAAACTCAACAAAAACTCAAGAGGTATAGTCTTTTGACCAATCCTTCACTTGATTATAATTTTTATTTTTTTTATTTTTTATGAAAGCAACAAGAAATAAGAAAAAACGCTAAATTCCCTTCCCTTAACCTCGTATTCCTTCACGTGAATTACGCAACCAGTTTTAAGCAATAAATAATCGCAAAAATCAGATTTGCAAGGATTAAAAAACAAGGGTGGGGCTGGCTAGTATTAATTACCAAAATAATTAAGGAATTAATAGTAATTAGCGGTAATACCAAGAGATGGGTGCATGCTAGTATTATTACCGAAATAATCAAGGAATTAATGGTAATTAAGGGTGATACGAAGGGGTGTAATGCAAGGGTTTTACGGGAGATGAACAGATTCGTCTTTAACCTCAATCACACACAAGAATTCAAGAAAGAAACGAACTTGATGGAGCAAGTATTCTACTTGAAATTTGCACAAGAAAAACGAGCAAGAAAACTGAACCTTACATAGCTCTGATACCACTTGATGGATCCTTGGTTGGTAGAGTTGCGGTGCAAGGTTTGGTCACACGTACGGAGGGTCACCAAGGGCATTGGAAGTGCGAGAGATGGGCATTGGTGGAGAGTGCGGGTAGGCGGATGGTCGCAAGGTGCGAGTAGGCGGGCTGGTGTGAGAAGGCGGATGGGCGTACGTACACGGAGGTGAAGAGGTGTGTAGTTGGAGGCGGAAGATGGATGGGTGGATGTGGGGATAGAGCAAGCTCAGATATGACTCACCGAGCTCCTTCCTTGGTGATTGGATATGACAGGGGTTGTGTTCCGAGCTTGATATGACGCACAAGAAAGAAAACACAAGGGATTGGACTTGAAGATCCAAGAAACTCAAAAGGAGTGTTTTTAGAAAAGGAAGAGATTGTTTTTGATCAAGTTGTGAAAAAATGAGAGGAAAGCCTCTCTACTTATAGCCACAAGGCTCCCTAGAAACCATACAATACGAAAGGTTTATTGCAAACCAATCCCTAGAAACGAAAGGTCTAATTGCTCAACAAGAGCCCAAAAGTAAATAATTATAAATAATAACCAAAACTTCCAAAATGGCAAACTATGCCCTTTATTCTTCCTTGGTCGTCAAGAGTGTGAGCGGTTCTTGATTGAGAGTTGGTAGGCCGTCCGCTTGAAGCTATTCCTTGTCGAGAATGCGTTGAAGTTCCCGAGATTTGGCACGAGTCAGCCTTGGTACTGGAACATCCTTGCTAGGCTCGTTGGACACTTGATGTGGAGGATTCACATGATAGTGTCTCTTCTACTCAACGCCACTCAGGATATCGTGATCCGAGAGACTTAGTGACTTAGTGAAACATTGGATAGAGAAAATCCAAAGGTCAACTTACAATTAAGCATTATTTTCTAATCAAAGAGACTTAGTGACATTGGATAGAGAAAATCCTATGTCCAAGCTATTGGACTTTGAGAAATAAGGCTCAAAAAGCCATTATTAATGAATACCATACGTTCTAGGTCATAAAAAATACAATAATGGAAAGAAAGAGAACAAAAGCCACCAAAAAATAATGACATCACAAAGATATCAAACAAAAGAAGATGATGAAAAGAGCTGAAGGGCGGTCGGAATCGCGTGGTACATCTTCAAGCTCCCTCGTCGGCGATTATCAAACTCCACCGACATGCTCCAGTTCCGACCAAATAGCAACCATAGTTCATCAAAGCACAAAGTCTTGATGGATGAGTATGGTGGGATGTTTGGAATACTGATCACAAAGATGTCGATGAATTTCACCCCCGAGGTCGTTGCAAACATGTCCGCGGGCTCTGCTTGCTGATGAAGTTTGTGAAGTGAGAATAGGGTTGGATATCGGGTTGTTAGGGAGGACAATACCCCTATTTAAGGGTTGATTCTTTCTTTAGGATTAGGATAGCTAGAGACAACTATGAGCAGTTAGGGACAATGAGAATTGTTTCTCCATGTTCACGTACTTGTCTTGCCTCCTTTGTGGACTCTTCAGCTCCTGAGCACCTTCAATGCCAAGCCAAGAGGGAGGATGTCATATGGATTTGGCTCTCAGATGCTCAAGTCAGAAATACTCTAAAAACCAAGGTATAAAGTAGTACATGTATAAGTGAATGTATGAATGAGTTTAGTAAAGTATGAATATGAAGGCTCGTGAGGTGCGAGTAAACTTTAAGAGACATGGAAAAGAGAGAGAAGGGACCTATCAAATTATCCAAAATACCATTTGAGGGAAAACAATCCCTTGTACTTTCTTTCCTTCCTCTATTCATAGTAGCATTAATAGTCACCTATTACAACCAATCAAAATGCTCTATTTTACTCCTTTTGTTTGTCATTTTGTTTCCTTCAATGGCTTCTTTCCTTATTGGGTCTTCCACAAAACCTCTTAATGCGTGTCCGTTGTTCAACATCCAGGATGAAGCATATAATTTATGTTCGTGTTTTGGTGCGGCATTTATTTCACTTTGAATCACCAATTCTTTGTTTTTAGTTTGCGTTTTTAGCCCCTTCACACGTGTCTTTTTATAATCGGGAGACGCTTTGGCTATAAATACACTAGAAATTCTCACTTTGTTCACTCCCCATTACTCTATTTATCTTCTTCCCTCTTTCTCATTTCTCTCTGAAACATATCATATGCGCCCCTAATACTCCATTAGCAACTCCGGTTGTCTTCTTCGGCCATCATTGTAATACCAGCTTTTCTAAATTGGTATTATAAAAAGTAAGTTCTTCTTCCTTCATTTCTTACTCTTTTCTAAGGTTTATCACATTTTTGGAAAAAGGCATCACCTTTTTCCTAGATCCTTCACACCCGCAATCCGAGGATGGAGGTGCGACGGTCGAGGGATGATTTGCAAACTAAATTGATCAGATTTTCAAACTTCCTTGCCACTAGAAGCATCATATTTTTATCTGCCTCCACTCTTACTTCGTCATCGTTCGATCCTCTCTTCGTTGGCGACGATGGAAGTTTCACCCTTGCAAAAGAGGATTTCCGATCTTTTCCTTTTTAGAAATTCAAACCTTCGATTCTCTTGGGTTGTTCACCAGCAACGAACCATTTTTCCTCCATTTCTAAGTTTTATGTGGCTTGTGTTTTTTCCGCACGAGTCCATGGCGACAATTTTGGGTTTTTCTATTGATTTGACATCTTTTGTTTTCTTTGAATATCCAAAGGCGACATAATGGTTTGATAGGAAATTTCAAATCTCCATTTAATGCTTTTTCGATGCTTTGATTTTTCTTTTCTCACCCTGTCCTCCCACTTTTCCTTCTCTTTAGCTTTTTTGGGATCGGGGTGGTTTCATCCTTCTCAAACCACTAGTTTGTTCGAGCATTCTTTAATACTTTGCAATTTTTTATCTCCTTTTTTTTCCTTGGAAAACTAACTTGTTTCTTTCCTTCACATGCACCTCTTCAACTGGCACTTTGCAAAGTGAGTCATCTTGATCTTT
>NW_027369381.1:0-43080 GCF_046119375.1 Phyllobates terribilis
ACCCTTAATAGTACATCTAGTTTGAAATAAATTATCCCTTCATCACAAGGAGCCTGATGAACATGATAAGTTTCATCTGAAAATCATTGAATCACCATGCTCATAATCTACATTATCCATATCATCCTCATCAATCAAAGTACTATCAAAATTAACATGCAAGGTTTCATGTTTATGATCAGATTCAGAATCATAATCTCCATGTGGAGTGATAATCAAAACTCTAGTATTAGTACAGTCCTTCATTTAATGACATATTTCCATGACGCTTAAAGCATTTAATATCTCTAGATTTCGGTTTTTCAAGTAGGTTACGTTTGGGTGCAACAAAGGTGGATCATCGTGTTGTTGTAGGAGGATCTGTAGAGTGTTTTTGATACGAAGCACAGTCTCGGGATTGGGTTAGTTACTGCGTGCTTGACATGGCGAAGGGCAGCTCGGAATGGCTGAAATGCGCCCCTGCTGCTGGTCACTATGCCATTACTAGCGTTGTTGTGGACAATTCTGTGACCTTTGTTGTTGCTGAAACTGCTTCTTGACTCGAATGTCAAGGTGTTGCATCTCCATCATATTGTTTTAAGCTGGAATTCCACCCGTTCAGAAATATGATGATGTAATACACAAAGATACTTTCCATGGTGATCTCCTCGTCCTCAATGATGTCAGCTCGTGCCATGACTACCTACATAGCATTGTATGCCTCTTCGACGCTCATGGATCCTTGTCTTATGCTTTCTAGAGACTAACAGAGCTCGCGATGATAGTGTTGGTGAATGAACCGAGTTATCTTGATTGCCTTCATGTGGACCCACGTGTTGGTGGGTTGGTTAACAAACCGGGCAACAGCTGGAGCCCTAACGATAGAAGTCCACCAAACTAGAGCATATTGTTTAAACTCTAAAGTAGCTAATTGCCTATCCAGACCAACTAGGCTTCATTTTCTTGTGACTTATAATCATTATCACCCCAATTACATTTAGCAGGAGAGTGCATAGGACGGTTATACCTAGCACTAAGCTCTTGACAGATTCTACGGGGTAAAAGAACATTTCTGGTAGGCTGTTGGAGTTGCTGATGTTGATGGTATAGAGTCTAATGGTTTATCAGCGGGATTGTTGGAGGTGTTGGGATGGTGTTTGACAGGCCAACATGCTTAGTGGTGGTTGAAGTGTGTTGCGCCGGCGGCTAACTTGTGGTGGTTTGAGGCTGAATTGTGGGTGTCACCACACGGTGGTATCCATATTGGCCATACGCTCCGTCATCACAAGCATGCTGCGGTGATTATAGTACCGATTTGCACAGCCAACAATTGGTGGTCTTCACGCGACCCGTCTCCTTGAATCGACTCTGATATAATCACAAATAGACTAATACAGAAAGATTGATGTAAATATACCAATAGAATCCGGCCCAAATCTCACTCTAAAGATCATGAGTAGATTATCCAAAAATCATTATATCTTCTCTTCTTATGACACCTTCGCCATAATAGGGAAACATATAGATAACTTTGGTTTCTTTATCACATTCTATCTAAGTTCCTTTCTAGGATTTTACCTAGTCACTCATTTGTTTTAATGTTGGACTGACATACTATCACATCACTCAAAAACTCATATTGCACTAGTCTATACAATGAATCGCTCGGAAGGATTTCAAACTCATCCTAGGATTTTAATTTCCTTTTTGTGGCTTTCTCGACATCTTTTCTTTGATTTTTTAATGTTTTGAAAAAATGCATTATATATATACATACTCAATAATAAAACTATGAATTCAAATGCTTATTAAACAAGACTACGGAAAATCAAGTGAATTATGTATAATAATGAATCTTTCTCCCTCCATTCTTAAATTATGCATTGCCCTCAATGCAGAACTTACACAAAAAAGATAAGTGAAAGATCAGATAGAATTACCGAGAAAATGACACAAATGTCTGAGGGACAAGTGGGGGGGTGTTGGAACATTGCCAGAGTGCGCTATGGTGTGACTAACTAAAAGCTCCTCGATACTCAAGAAACACAATTAGAATGTGTTCAGTATGAAATTCTACACTTCTTCAAACTGGTGACTGAAGACATTGTGGTGACTGAATGGGTGATGGTGTGTGACACCGGGATTCATTGATAAGAACCATGATCCGGCAACATGGAAAAAGAAATAAGTGGGACATTGTCGATGCTAGAGTGGTGTTACCCATCGAGGCTTCAACATTTGATATTGAATTAGAAGTAGAGAAGTATGTGATGGAAACTGATATGGTGCCTCCAGGCATCTTCGCTTTTTTAACTACAAATGAAATAACTATTGTTAAAAAAAGAATAACTGAGCAACAAAAGGTTTGTGCACATCACACGGTAAGACATAGAACTCATCAAAATTAATGTTAGTTTGAGCTTGCTCAAACCAATCGCTCATTTTGTTTTGATTATGATAAACACTACATTTGATCTATCTTGTGTTTTCTAAGAATTACATGAGTATCTTAAGAAGCCAGGAGAGTCGCTTTGACCAAGCAAACAAGCTAGAGACTAGATTTGAGCCTTGTGAAGATAGAAGATACTGAAAAGGCAGTGTCAACCAACTTTAAGTTGAAGAATGGCAATTCAAGAATGAAGGTGTGAAGAAGAGTTGAAGGCCAATGGCTAGCGCAGAAATGAATAGAGGCACTGCCTGCTAGTGTATCTAGTGCTTCAACAATGAAGAAATGAATTCAAGGGAATCTGCCCAAGTGGCTTATGATGCACTAGCGTGCAGAGTATTCGTGCCAAATAATCAGAAAGACGTGAAGCTCAGGATAGGCGAATGTGTTTCTACCTATGGAGAGTGAGGATTGTGGATTGCCAACGTGGAGGAGCTGAAGGGGAGTGGTGTGGAGCGGATCGCCAACGTGGCAGAGTTTGTTACAAGTTTATTGCTCAAGAAAAAAGGAGAAATCTATTGCGGAACTTCGTGGGAGAGTAGTCACAGGGATTGCCATGGTGGCAATTTCCTTTATTACAAAATTGTATAGAGTTTACTAATTTGGGGAATAAGTTTAGGATTTCTATTAATAGTTGTAATAGTTGTATGCATTTGCACGAGCTTGGGAAACCTCGAGAGGGAGAGAAAGCCTTGCTAGCACAAACACAACAAGATCAAGAAAGTCTGGGAGTTAGTATATTGAGTGTCTTGGAGGGATGCGATACGACTGAAAGCTGGGAGGTAAGTAATGTTGAGTGTGTGGGGCTAGTTGGTGATCTCTGAGGGAGCGAGTGTCGTCTATACAACTTGAGAGGAACAAAGATTGTAAGTGAGCTGAACACGAGTATAGTGAGTGGAGTGTTATAAGGCCTTGTAATCCTCTATTCATTATATTCAATATATTGGTGAGTTTCATCCAGGACATGTATTATTGACTAGGGTTCTCACTTACAAAGTCTCTCTGTGCATATTGAGCTGATTCTTTCATTTAACCATATAAGATTCATATTGTGGTTTTTCCTCATTATTCCGCAACTATAACATACTTGCTTTCTAGCGAGTTGTGCTTACTTGAGGGAAAAAGACTCACTTTAAAGTTTTTTTAACTTCCGCATATCTTAAACACTAAAGCTAGTCGATCGAGCTACTCTTCTCTAAGAGCTAGTCGAGTCAATGCTACTCTATAAATGTTTTGCAACAAGCGAATCACACATATCTATACTCGCTTTGTTGAGAGCTATTCTTTTGATACTAGATCTATAACTTTTCTTCATAGAATATAGAGTAAGTGTAACATTCACGACTATATCTAGTTACACTCGCTTTTTATCTCGATCCTTAACTCGCCAAAACCCACAGTTAATATTCTGAAACAAACTACAGACTACCCTCATCAGATCATATTCAAAATGCTACGATGACACGAAATAGCATAGAATCGTAAGAGAAAAGAAAACAACCAATTTCCATCAATAGAGGATAGAAAATTTAAAACAAATGTTGAATGAGAAATTCAAATCATTTTAGTAGAAAAAGAAAATTAGTTCTACATAACAGTAGTAGAAAAACCAAAGTATGCGATGGAGGTTGTGTTGGACACAAGAATATTACTATTTGATAATTAGGTTGGAAAGACCGAATATACTAATAGAGAACACCTTCTAACTTTCCTAGAATAAAAACTACTTAATAATAAAGATTTCTGCCAAAAATAGCAAAAAAATAATAAAATAAGCTGAAAATAACATAAAGTCGAAATATCTCGGCCATGAACTTTGGAGGGGTCGACGCCCACCGTTGGTACAGGCGCAGACGATGTCCTTGATTTGACACTAAATGTTATTTCTTACTCAAAATGTGGGAGCCTTTGGTGAACATCAGACACCTTTTGATAAGCTTTCGCTCCTTTAGCTTCTTTAAATGATCTTTTTCAATATTATTCTCCAATCTTTACCTTCACAATCTTTTAATTTTGGTAGATCTCCAAAATCATTATAATCATCACACTTACCAAAAATTAAGGATTGAAATAAATATCCATCAATGTAGCTCAGTATCCTACTAAAATGGTGCTACATTTATGCCTATATACACGTCAAAAAAGACCTCAATCACCTTATTTGAGTATCGAAGCTGAGAAAACAAACAATTGAACACGACATAATGTTCTAAAACTCACCTTCTTGTCTTCATACTTTGCAACTTCATCTTCGGCTTTGACTTTGGTCATGATCTTCTCTTTCCACTAGTGGAAAACACCCTTTTGCAGTGGGCATTTTTGACACTTGTTGAGGCATACACCGTTCGCTTCTAATGAGGGGGCTGCAACAAGTGGGAACCCTTTTTGCGGCGGGCTAAATACGCCTAAAAAATGACACTTTTAGAGGCGGGCCTAAAGAAGCCCGCCTCTAAAAGTGCCTCAACAAGTCCCTATGTGGCACTTGTTGAGACGGCCCTGCATAACGCCCGCCTCAACAAGTACTTTTAGAGGCCGTCTTATGGATGCCCGCCTCTAAAAGTACAGACTTGTTGAGGCAGGCGTTAAGCAGGCCCGCCTCAACAAGTACTCTTAGAGGCGGGCATCCATAAGCCCGCCTCTAAAAGTGCCTCAACAAGGGACCTTCACAGGCACTTGTTGAGGCGGGCCTGGTATAAATACACCGCAACAAGTGCCTCAGTGACACTTGTTGCGGCGGTTTTAGAGGCTTTTAGAAATACTAATTAGAAATTGCATAACTTTTGATTGGATTATCCATTTAATTATTATGAGTAATTGTTTCGAAGGTCTCGATCCGAATCACAACATGAGGCTTTTTTGGATATTCCCGGGATAACCTAAATTGCATAATCCACGATGATGCGTCGGGACTCTGCGCGTACCCGTGTTTAAACAGGCGTAACTCTCGCACCGGTTGTCAGAATCGGGCGTATAATATACTTAAAGAAAGCTCTCTGAAAGAGCTATACGACCTCAGCTCCACAGGGATGCCTGTATCTTTTTCTTGAAAAAAGGACGTTTTCCCCTTCAAATTTCCGTTTCAAGTCCGGACAACATATAAAAACGTCGATTTTTCGACCAGGCTTTTTTCGGGGATGATGGAACCAATGTGATAGGTATCAGGAGGTATAGTTTCGGTTTATATGGTATAGTTTGAGTTGATAGCTTCAAAATAGTATATAAATTAGGTGTATACTTTTCATAGGGTCATGTCATCATACACCTTCAATGCACAAGCCATAAACACAAAAAATACACAAATTCGTACAAGCAAATGCACAAGTTGTTAGTATTAGTTGTTTTGATTTGACTAGAGTGAAAGATAGTATATGAATTTGGTGAATACTTTTCATATTTCCATAGGGGCATTTCATCGAACACCTTGAATGCACAAGCTAAAAACACAAAAAAATACACAAATTCGGGATAGATTTAAACACTTAAATGCACAAGTTGGTAGATAGCATACTTACCGGTCAGCGAAGACGATGATACAAAGAAACCACGCGCGCGCGGATGACGAAGCGAGAATGCGAAGACGAAGACGAAGCGAGAATGCGCGGACGGAGAGGAGGGAGAACGCGCGTGGAGAGGCGGCCACCGGAGACGCACGAGCGGAACGAAGAGGATGAAGGCGGAACAAAGAGAATGAAGCTGGTAGAACGAATTGAATGACGGAACGAAGAAGATGAAGTGAATAAAAAGTTTTTGTTGTAAAACGAAACGGCGCGTCGGTCTTTAAAATTTTAAAGACGCGGGTCTTTAAAATTTTAAAGACCCGCGCGCCGTTCATGTTGGGCGTATAGCGGCCCGCCTCAACAAGCACTTATAGAGGCGGGCGTTGTACGGCCCGCCTCAACAAGTGTTAAAAGAGGCGGGCATTTTAGCCCGCCTCTACTAGTCAGCCAGAAGGCGTGTAAGGTTTATTGAGGCGGGCATTCTTGTACCGCCTCAATAAATGCTTATAGAGGCGGCCTCTTGTTAGCCCGCCTCTATAAAATATTCCGGGAAAAATTTTCCGGATGCTTTTTGAGGCGTATTATATTATGTCGGCCTCAATAAAATATTTTTTAGGCGTATAAAGTAATTTTCCGCCTCAAAAACCTGAAAATATGATAGCATAGGACGTTTTTGAGGCGTTTTTTTAGGTTCTCCTCTAAAAGGGAGCCTCAACAACTGTTTTTTCTACAGCTCGCGAGCTGTATTTACTAAATGGACTGAGATTTGCTTTAACATGTTTTCACATTTCGCATCTTTAAAACACTAAAGCTAGTCTATCAAGCTACTCTTTTATTAGAGCTAGTCGATTTAAGCTACTTCATACTATTTAGCGAGCAATTCATTCCTATATTAACTAACTGAATTTGATCATTGTACACTACATTCGTAGATACTTGTACTTCGGGTATAAGAGTAAGTGTGACATTATTTTCACTATATGTTATAACATTTAAAGCTAGTCTTGTACTCATCCTATATAAACCCACACTTTGGCTAAAATGCACAGATTTTCCCAAGGTCTGAACCCTAAGCTTTTACTATGCTCGGGATAAAACTCACCACTAATTAGATTATACTAATCAAGAGTAATTACAACAATTCGTAAGACTCTCTCTCAACAGAATCTACGTTCAGCTCAATACAATTGATTTTTTCCACTCTCAAGGTAATTTAGACAACACACTAACCTCATTCGACCTTGGATAAGAGTAGCTTTCCTCTAGCTAATGCTCTTAGTAATTCGCTCTTGTTTTCTCCTCTCAGCAAGAGAGTTTTGCCGTAAGCACTCAGCTCTCTAGTATTTTCTCTAAATCCTTTAGTTATCTTCCTCTTCTTAGCTCGTGTTCCTAACATCACATATTGCACATATTTATAGCATTCCTATAATTATTCTCCAAGTAAAGAAAATCCTATAATCTATGGTAATGAAGAAGTATACGTTTGCAATCCGTTTGACTGATCCTTCCCTGGAGCGCATCAATGATTCCACACGCATTTGTACTTCTTCTCTTGAGTAACTGTTTTCTCCATGCTGGCAGTCCTCTCCACACCAGTTGCGCTTCCTTCATTCGTCCAGCTTGGCGATAACCGTTCATCACTATCCATAGGTATAAATTGCACATTCCCCTATCCTTAGCTTCTCATCCTTCCCTTCATTGCGCCGGAATTCGCTACACGCGGGTTCAGGATTCCTTGGTAGGACTCTCTCTTTGGCACTTGATCACTTGTACACTCTCTCTGAGTTTGAAGCGCTATCCACTAGCTCACATCGACTCTCTTCGCTTTAGCTAGTTCTTCGGTCTTCACAACTCATCACCGGGGTCTTTATTTTCTTCTTTTATTTAATCAACACTGCCTTGGCGAGACGCGCTTTCCCCACTAGGCCTCAAGCTAGTCTTTACATGGATCAAGCCATTCTGCTTGTGTCAAAGCTACTCTCCTAACTCCTCAAGCTATTCCTGGATAGCTTATCACACACAATGGACATCAATACTTATGTTTATCATCATCAAAACAAGCAAAATGTTTGAGCTAGCTAGTTACACACTCTAGCTCAAACCAACAATTTCCCCCTTTTTGATGATGACAAACACTTAATCAATAAAGCACATTATATTTCAAAACGTAGTCAGTTAAGCTTAAGATATGCAATGAAGCTTAATCGAATAGTTTAAGACATAACAAATTAGCTCAATATCTTGCTAAAACCACTTGGCAAGTCTACCTTTGTTCCCCTTTATAACAAGCTGGTCTGAAATCTTCCCTTTAGTTGAATAAGGTATGTACCTGTTTACTTCCCTCTTTTGACATCATCGAGAAATACAAGTTTAATTCATTCAAAGGGAACGAAAGTATAGTCAGGAAACAAGCTTAACTAAATAATCATCCAAATCAAGTCATTAAACACGAAAAAGTAAGGTGCAACCATGCAAAAAGCACAAGATTGTAGAAGCAATAAAGCATACTATAATGTCATAAAAACCATACACCTTTTTGATCTGGGGAGTTCCTAGGATTACTAGTTAATTGATTAGCAAGAAAGAACAAACCAAAGAAGGAAAAATAAAACACAAGCTTTTGACACCCTAAGCATCACGCTGACGTGCAATAGACACCAACGTTTTAAGGATAGTAGATTGTTCATCTTGGCACTCTATCATTAGCTGAAGTTGTGTAGTTATCTCAACAAGACGCTTCTCAATTAACATAGATAGACTATGTATAGCTGAAAAAATGGAGTATCATCTACAAAACATAAAAAGGGTATACACATTCTACTATTAACAATTTTTATTCCAACTTTATGATTGTTTTTGAATGATTCAGTGGTTAATTTTTTGAGCCAATTTTTCCATAGCTATAATAAATATAAACAAAGCGATAGGATTGCCATGGAGTAATCCACAATTTGGTTTAAATACATGGCCTCGTTCATTGTTTACTAACACAAAGAAGGATGCAGAAGAAATACATTCCATAATAAGAGATATCCATTTTGAAGAAAAGTCGAAATCTTTGAAAGTGTCAAATATGACGGGCCATTGAAGTTTATCATATGCTTTTTCCATATGTAATTTAATAGCCAATCATCCACGGTGACCTTTTATTTTGTGTGGAAGTAGTCAAAAGTTTCATGAGCAATAAGTATATTTCGTGGATAGAACAATCTTGAGTAAAAGCTCATTGTAAAGGGCTAATTAATTTAGGAACTATTTTTTAAGCCTATTTACCAAGATTTTTGTATTGATTTTGTAAGTACTATTATAAAGACTTATTGGTCTATAGTGATTAATAGTCTGCGGATTATCTATTTTTGGAATTAAAGTAATAAATGACTATGTCGATTCTCATAAGAATGTTTGAGAGTCAAAAAAGGCTTTTGTACCATGAATAATTGATTTGCCTATAATTGGCCACAATGTTTCATAGAATTCAGCTGGAAAGCCATCTGGACCACAAGCTTTGATATTTTGGCAGCTCATTGAAAACAACTTTAATTTCTGTTTCTAACGGTTGTTTACATAACTCAAAATTATCTTCATATGTGATTAATTGAGGAATCATTTGCAAATCATGTGTTGAAAGATGATTTATGTGAGCATGTCTAAATCTAGATTGTAAATCTTTAGTAATACCTATTGTAATATTTTTATGAACCTGGCGAACAATGCCATCGGAAGATGTAAAATGTGTAGTGATTTGTTTTAGGCTTCTGATCTTAATGATGTTTTGAAAATATTTACTGTTTTTATCCATATGAATAGTGTTTATAAGTTTAGCTCTTTGAGACCCAAATTTATGTTGAAAGTTAAGATGACACTTATATTTTTGATTCATAAAATGAACTTTTTTATTATGATAGGGATCCATTGGGTTTTAAAGTACTATTTTTAAAATATTTTCAATCTTTCAAGATGTCTCAGGAAGCTGAGTTTGATTATTATGACAAAAGTTTTTACACCATGTTTTAAAAGTACTCTTTAACTGACGTTGTTTCATGTATAATTTAAACATGGATACCATTGGCAATGGAAAGTCCATGCTTTACTAACATTGTAAATAATCTGGAAGATCAATTCAAGCTCTTTCAAGACGGAATGGAATTTTTTTATAATTATTGTTACTACCTAATTTCAGAATAATACAACAATGGTCTAAAGTAGTAAAAAGAAGGTGTATAGTTTGTATAATGTTACAAATATTTTGAAAATTATATTGAATTAACCATCTATCTAGTTTTTCAAGGATGGTATTTGAAAAATCAACAGATTTTCTCCATTTATATGGGAAACACACAGACGGAATGTTTGTAAGACTGAACTTTTTTATATGTTTATTAATCTATTAAATCTATTCGAATTAGGTTAAGTACCACCCCATTTGTCATTAATTCTCATCATTTCATTACAATCTCCAAAAATTATAAACGGATATGTTTGGTTAGATAAAAGGTTATTTATGGTTTCCGAGAAATCATGTTTATTTGAAGATGGAGAAAATATATAAAAATAATATTGAATTGGATAATCGAATTGTCGTATTGAATAATGATTATATTATTGTTGTTATTATAAATGGTAGTAAAGTGACACGAATCCATAGAGTTACCAAATAAAATCCATAACCCTCATTTAGAACACATTGCATTACTAATTGGAATTGATTAAATACCAATTTTATTCATAAAATTCTTTCTATGTATAATATATTTTTTTAGTTTGTACTAGACAAATTATATCTAAATGATAGTGTTTTTTAATGAAAGAGATTTATGTCAAGAAATCTATACGACGTACACCTCTGCAATCCCAATACACTATCTTCATAAAATAATTTTATTTGTATAAACCCAAAGGTGCTAAAGAGCACAAGAGAAATAATACCTTACGGCATCAATGATAACAATAACCGTATAAATATGTATGATAGATGTTGTGCGAACAATGTTAATACGTACAAACTTATAACATATTATTCCATATACAAACCAAATCTTGGAATGAAATCTCTTTAACAAAACAGAAAGAATGTATAAGGAGAAGTACCAAATGGACTGTAGAAGGTAAAACCTTCTACGTTGGTTATCCAATATGGTAAAGTTGTATGAATAATTATATATGATTGAGCAAAAAGTAGCAAACATAATAAAAATCCAATATGGTAAAGTTGTATGAATAATTATATAAGATTGAGCAAAAACTAGCAAACATAATACAAAATACGTGGGCCTGATTTTGTAGACAATTGGTTAATGCAGTACACAGAGAAAATGCATGTAGAGGAAATATAGAAATAAGTTGACATCAAATAATGTTCCTAGATAAACTCAACAACACGTATATATGAAACATATCAAGATTTGTGAAGCTATCAACCATAGCATAAAGGATTAAAAAATATACAAAGATTAAATCGTGGAGACATAATGACAGGAGAATGATACGTAATTGAAAGAGAGAAAGGCTACCATTAATAGTACTTATTTGGGATTTAACAATACAAGTTATATGCAAATTATATATACCATACATTTTAATAAATAGAATATAGAAAACAAATATGTCATATGAATCGTAACATAGAAGATATGAGTGATTTCTATTCCGAATAGATTTTGTATTTGTGGAAAGAATAATATTTTGTTGTTGTAATTGAAAGTTCGAGATCCTAGTTTCTTTAAGCATGTTGTCTTTATAATTATCAGAGTAATTAACTTGCAGTAAATGGAACATTAGAAGCACATAAAGATGAACTGAATTATCAACATAAATATTATTGAAAAATGTCCTAAAATCACAAATGTACACATCATGACGTTTAATATTAATCACATTGATAACTTTTTTCGTACTTGAAACTCTAAAATTCATATTGTTATCATGCATTGAGTTCATATATTTGACAGAGAAACTAAAACTACGCCTTATCAAACTCATGACATTAAATGGAAGCTTAATAGAAGAACTAAGATGAATTTCATGCAAGAATGCGAACCTAGGATTTACTCTATTGAAGATAAAGCCTTCATGCATTCTTTTGCATCTTATTAAGCTGTTGAAATTGGCCTCTTTGTTCATCAAAATCATTCATCTTTCACTAAATATAGAGATCATGTGATGGTTAACAAAGCCTCTCAAACACCCTATCTCACCCTCCGTGTAGCTGGAAAACATCAGCAGCAGCGCCATTCCGTCCCTTGAATAGATTCCCTCCCCATCAGAAGAACAAAATTCTCCTCTACAATCCTGAAACTGTGAATCCAGAAACAGCATAAGCAAAAACTTAATAGAGAGGGGATATTTTCCGAGAAATTTTAAACCATATTATGAAGTAGTCATGTACAGATTTTAGCAGTTATTCACCGGAAGTAATAGTAAAATTCCTAAATTCTATTAGTGGATTTTGAATTAACCATAAATTTTCATTTATAATCGACATAATTAACTGAGAACCACACAAATTATGATAATGATTGAGGGTGATTTCTTGAGATGAATTGACAAAAATTTAGAAGTTGAAGGAGTGATAATAAATAGATCAGCCTCATAATTGAAGAAGGCGGAACACAAGCTGCACTAAAGAGATGTAGAGATAACTAGATGGAAAGAGGAAGAAATTTATTATACATGGACACTTGAATTCGACGAAATGGGAGTGGATCACCATGAGCCATGCCAAAAAAATCCCTATGAATCCTGCCACCACCACAGCTGTCCCGGCCACTGAAAACCCATCTCGACCAGAATCCTAAGAAAGAAGCCAGAGCATTTCTCTCTGATTGGCACCATAATCAAAAGAGAGACAATCGATAGATTGATTCGGGCTCTATACAAATCCTCCTCCCTTCCACCGCCGTCGAGAGGAGCTCGAGAACTAGAATGCAGAGAATCAACTGATCGAGCACAAAAAACCATAGAACTAGAGAGAGGAGAGAGATTCTCTCTCTAGAACCCCGAGATATTGAAAGCATAGTCAAGAGTTCAAACTTTGTTCATATAAGTTATGGAATTTATTTCTATTTAACCAGACATGCCTTTTCACATCGGCACTTATTTATTCAGATTTTTCGTTTCAAATCATTCGTTGTCCCTTTTCGAGCTCATTAAAACAAAATTTCCCAAAATTATGGAAGCATTAAACATGAGTTAAGGCTTTTTAAGAAAACATAAATCAAAGATATATTGAAACAGAAGGGGACCTCGAGAGAGGTCTATTATTGATTAGAAAAGAAATTAAGATGCGAGTGGGGAATGAATGAATTCCCACATGCTGGAAATGAGGTTTTATCCGACGACAGTAACAAACAATAGCAGTAGCCACCTAGCTAGAAAGCATACAGGAGTTTTTTTATTGAAACCTCATAAACGGACTTGATGGGGAGGGCCTTCGTTAATTAATTAATTAATTAAGCCTGAATGAGATCCGAACTTGTCCATCGTCACCTGATCAATCTTTGCTGCCATCTCTTGTGTTAAATAGTTGGCCCAGTCTCCGACCTTTGCTTTGCGGAACAATATGTTCTTTGAAACATCAGGGGCCCCTTTTTGAGGAATTTTTTGAACCTTGTTCACCTCCAAGTTACTCAACCTTTGAAAGCTACACATTTCCACAATGTTGGCAACAACGCCTTCCTCGTCCTCCTCAGCTGAAAACGGACACCCCATAAACTCGGCCAGCTTCTTGACATGAACCTCCGTGTTATTCATCATATCCTCATACTTCAAGAACAAGATGCTCTCAGGCCGCTCTAAGAGTGCCTTCCAGTACCCTAGCACGTGATCCCAGTAAGGACCAAAGGCAGACACCCCGTTGCAAAACAGGTCGAATGCGTCTTGCAACGGGATGGGTTCAGTCTCCTCTTTGTTGGGCCTCATCTTCTGGTTCATGTGCCAGAGGGAAACGAAGGCGTCCTTGGGATCACGCCAAATGTAAACGATCTTACACCCATTAACTGCCACGGAGGGGGGCAAGCCCGTGTACGGGAGGTGGGTGGAAATCAGATTGAGGTCGCTCCTTATGAAATCTTCGGCCTCCAAACGAGGGATCAAGTCATGGGAGTTTTTCAAGTGGAGTGGGTGGTTAGGGTCGGACTGAGAGAAACGGGATCGAGTTGTTATGGCGAAGGCTAAAGCCTTGAGCCAAGTGGTCCCGCTCTTTGGGTTACAAGCGAGGATGATGTCAGATGGGGAGAGATCGAAGGAAACGGCTTGGGCGGCTATGGTTCCTCTTATGAAGGCGCAAGGAAACCAAAAACCTTGGTAAAAATAGAGAGGGTAGTTATCGTTAGACAACCATCTGTTCTCTGTGGCAAGTGTTGAGATTATATCATCGCAGGCTTTTTGTGTATCCATGATTGATTGATTATCATGTTGGGGTAACATGTATATATATATAACTTTGTCGGTATTATATTGGCTAGCTTCATAATTAAATATTAATAATTAGTTTTGATTATCATGATATATGTCTAATAATGCAAGGTCATGTCATGGGTAGGTTCGATCTGCAATTAACAATCTCACCTAACGATCTTAGCGGTGAAATAAAATTGTATTTTCAATATATACCGTTTATTTGTGATTCTGTAATATTGTAAGATTGTTAATCCACGGATTTAGTGATTCTGATTATCTTTTGAAAACGAAAAAATTAGAGTATAAATTTTGGGATTTACTAAAAGGTTTTTCTAAATTGTTTATATTGTGGACATCTATCTATCTACACACGACATCAGAGTCCTTTGTTCTATGAGTTTGATTCAGATTAAAACTTCCCACATTTCGCCCTTTATTAGTTTTTTCAATATATAATTTTTTTAATCTTGCCCTGCATGAGGGTCGCCACGCCATAATTCCGGATCGAAGCTAAGTTGTAATGGGCTCATATGGTTTTGAATATTGAAATGAAGAAGATGGTGGATTTTATGGATAATGTGTTAGAATGCGTTAAGGATTCGAATAGGCGGTAGTCATGATAGTATTGACGCAGTGAAAAGCTTGAAAAGAGCGCGATGCTCAATTAAAGCACAACAAAAAAACTCATTTATTCTCTTACTTCAAAAACAAAGGAGAAACTCATCTATTCATTGACTTCAAATTCCAGGTACATTTAAATTAGGTAAACATAAGAGTATATGTATAAAAAAGCTCTCATTTCATAAATTAGTAATGTAGGAAAATATAGACAGTAAGGAGGTGGTCTTTCCATTAAAGTAATTAAACCAAACCACATGCTAAAATCTAAAAGTAAAATGGATAAGTGATCATCCGCACTAGTTGTGCCTACTTTTGATGGACCACTGACTAGATCAAAGTTGAAGGAGCTTCAAAAATAGCTCAATACTTTAATGGTATAAGCACATTAGATTTACGAGGATAGTCCGAAGACAAGACATTAATTATAGTGACGACTATTGTCTATGTTTGGTTGATAGCATTGATAGACTTAGTTGTTTTCTCTATGCATGGGCTTTGATGGTTAAGGTTAAGTCGAGCTTAACCATTTCTGTTGTTTTTATAATGACAAATCTATGTGTTTAATGATCTTTGTGTGATTTAAGCTTGACAGGATATACTCGAGAAGTTTTAGTTCTAGCTTGAAGACAACAAGGTCCAGCTTAACCATTTAAGGGTCGAGCTTGAGTCTAGCTGGGAAAGATGAGTCTCGCTAAGGCTATAATAAAGTAGTGCAAAGCTGGCGCTGCCCAGAGAGAGTGTCGAGTTGCGAAATAAATGAAGTGAAGCAAGTGAAGCTGATCCAGAGTTCAATGTCAAAGACGTGGAAGGATTCCAGTTGTTCGCTTGAAATGCACGAAGTATTTGCTCATGGAAGGAAGGCTAGTATAGCTAGAGCTAAAGAGAAAAGAGGATAGTTGGAGGTTGTTAGAGTTTTCTACTTTACGAAGGTGAATATCTTGGGATTGATGACATGGAGAAATACAAGTTCACGGATCATTGACATCGACAACGGGATACTCAAGAAATGAAACACAAGTGCATGGATCACCGTTGCGAAGAAGCACAAGCGCACAGATAGATGAGTTGGCATGTTTCTTCGAGAATAAGCTATAGAGTCGTGCTTAATTAGAGATAGTTAACGAGATCTATAAATAGCTTATACATAGTGATTATAAAAAACAAGATCTCGCACATCATACATTACATAGAGATCACTAGCTTGAGAGAGAGTTTTAGGTCCAGCTTGAAGACAACAAAGTCATGCTTAACCATTTAAGGGTCGAGCTTCACCCTAGCGGGGAAAGCTGAGTCTCGCCAAGGATAAATAAAGTAGCACGAAGCACGCGCTGCGCAGCAAGAGAGTCGAGCTGCGAAATAAATGAAGTGTATCCAGCGTTCAACGTCATACACGTGGAAGGATTCTAGTGCTTTGCTTGCAGTAGACGAATGGCTTGCTCATGGAAGGAAGGTCGGTATCGCTATAGCAAAGTGAAAAGATGACCGTTGAAGGTTGTTAGAGTTTTCTACTTTATGAAGGTGGCTATCCAGGGATCACTTACATGGAGAAACATAAGTGCACAAATCGTTGACTTGGACAACGCGATCATCAAGCGAAGAGACACAAGTGCTTGGATGGCCATTGCGAAGAAGCACAAGGTCACAGATTGATGAGATGACGTGTTTCATGGAGTATAAGCTAATAGAGTCGTCATTAATTAGATTTATTTACAAGCTCTATAAATATCTTATGAATAGTGATTGTAATGAGATAAGAGTATACACATAGAAATCACTAACTTGAGAGAGTCTTCACTTGTATGAGCTAAGAATAGTAGCTTTGTTATTTTGGAGTTGAGATTTTGAGAGA
Source organism: Phyllobates terribilis (assembly GCF_046119375.1). Classification (NCBI taxonomy): domain Eukaryota; kingdom Metazoa; phylum Chordata; class Amphibia; order Anura; family Dendrobatidae; genus Phyllobates; species Phyllobates terribilis. The sequence continues at coordinate 16,790 of NW_027369381.1, forward strand.
AAGTGAGAGAAGACCATAAAGCCTAGAGGAGTGCTATTCAGAATTGTTCTAAACTTTGTACAAGTTAACTCATTAAGCAATAAAGAGTAGTGGTGAGTTTTATCCTGGACTTGCTAGAATTCTAGGGTTCTCACCTTGAAGAAATCTTTGCAAGGATATAGATCTTTTATTGTTAATTCTTCCTTTCATCATTTAAAATCATAAGTTAAGCTATAGCTTAAGTGCTACATGGAAGATACACGATCCAACAATTGGTATTATAGTATGAAAAACTTGCATTGAATGGTTGTTGGAATCATGGGAAACGACAAGGTAGCTTTTAACCTTGGAATATCCTTAGCTTAGCCCTATGTCTTCGCTGAAGGAGAGCTCGAATGGTGGTTGACCATGACAAGCAATTACATCCAGCAAACGGACTATCACTGATGGAGGATAATTGGATGTGGTGAAGTAAAGGGCATTGCAAAGACTGGAACTGTCAAGTGGGGGCCAACAAAGTACACAACAATGGAGAATAACGCCAAGGCGAAGCATCTCATCTTGAATGCACTATCGAGGAATTACATATACAGGGTGATGTACGTTCCAACTACCAAGCTTATGTGGGAAATGCTGGCAGCGAAAACATGCGCAACAACAGGAAGTTCGTGCTACAACTCAAGTTCCATTCCTTTAAAATGGGCGACATCGAGACCATCTCTGACTATCATTCAAGGTTCCAGGGATTATGTGATAAGATGTCTTCCTCTGACTTGAAGATTGATTAATGAGAACTCTCTCTTTGTTTTATACATGGGGTTAACTCTAAATGCGATACCTGAAAAAGGATTATGCTCATGACTAAGGAAACAAAAGGCCTCTCAATTTATGTGCTTGCTGGTAAGCTAAGAGTGTAGGAAAGCAAAGATCTCAAGGAGTCGCTGGAAGCCAAAGAGAACAAAAGTATGGCGCTGAAGCTCTCTCATGTTCTTCAAAAAATGGAAAATGATGATTATGATCATCAAGATAAAGACAAGGACATTGCTATGATAACCAAGCTAGCCGAGAAGTTTTTCAAAAGATAAGGTGGATTCAAGAATGATCAAATAAGCAACGTGACCTCAAGGATGTTGTGTGCTATAACTGCCAAGAGAAGGGGCGTCTCGCTAAATCATACACTAGTGCCAAGGTTGCTCCTAACTCAAGCTAATCTCCAAATCCTCCTATGAAGGCCTTCGCCACTCTATTGGGAGTTTCAGATGATGAGGTTGACATCGATGAGCAAGCGTAAGTGTTATGCTTAATGGTAGTTGAAGACTCAGAATCGGATGAGGAAATTGAGGAAAGAGTTGAGCTTTCTAAAGCTCTCATAGAATCGGATGAGGACATTGAGGACATTGTTGATCTTCTTAAAGAATTGGTAATATATTATAAAGCTCTCACAGATCAACCGAGAGCACAACTCGTTGAGCTGAATGATCTAAGAGAGGAAAGAGTTGAGCTTTCTAAAGAATTTCATGCAAATACCACTTGATTATCACATCTTGTGAGCTTTGTAAAGGAAAAGGTTTACCTAAAGACTCTGACTCAACTGTAAAGGGTATGCTTGATTAATTCCTAACCTGTGCTTGATGATCTAGCTGAAAATGTTAAAGCAATGATTGTTAATCAAATTGTCTTTGTGAAAGAACGGCCTGGTATGGGTTTCAACTCTATATATTCCTCCACCAATTCTGGTCCATCTCAATCTAGTTACCTTTGAAAAGTTAGTCACGGTAGATAAAGAGCTTAAATCTTAAATGACTGAATATCTTTATCTAAATAGCTAGATTCAAGTTATTGAGAAAATACCAAGGGAGGCGAAAAAATGTTTTCATGGAGAAAATGCGCATAAAATATATATCAAACAAGAACAAACTCCTACCACTTAACCTATCAAAATTGAGCGTAAGAAACCATTTCATCCAGGAAAAGATAAATATGTTTATGTACAGTATAATCATTATTTCACTTTTGTGGAATGAATGGTCACTCTAGGGATGAGTGTGAGCGCTTAATTGCACTCAAGAACAAGCCCTACAAGCCTCTTAAGTCCAACTCCGGTAAGTGCAGGCTTGATCAAACTAGTCTTGCTGATGGCAAGCTTGAAAAGAGCCAGTCTTATAAGACCAAGTTTGTACGTACTAGGTCATCAAAAGAAAAGAATGCACAAACTAAATCACGAAAAAGCTATACCTTCTAAATGCAAACCTCATCAAGTGATTGATCTTAATAACCCTATCAATTATGAACTTATTCCTATAGTTATGAAGATGAAAGTTCTACCTTCTAGATCAAAAATAGCTAGTGCTAACAACCCTACGAAGTCAACGTTTTGTTGGGTAACCAAAGCTTGATTTTTCTCTTGCATGATAAAAATTAAGATTTGGAGCTACATATTTAGTGATTACTCATGACGGGTGATCCACCTTTGCTACTCTCATTTCAAGCGAAGGAAGGGAATCATTTCATTTACTTCATTCTATTCGGAGACGTCTATCTAGTCAAGCTATGTATCACTGAGTTTCAGAGAGTCCAATTTGTGGTAAGTCAGTTTTGACTATAGCTTCAACACGACTATATCCAGCTCAAGCACAACCTCAAAGTGATAAAGCAGATCCTAGCTATCCCACTGAGCTAATTCATGTGCGTATAGTTGAGCTTATAACTTATATCTTTTACTAAGGCACTCAACAGGTTACACATTTTACACCTTAGACTTAAGGTCGGTCTTATTCCTCTCAACTAGACTATCTCTTTATGCATTGTAAGCTTTCTCTTACGTTGAGTATGAATTAGCATGCTTTATATACTTTGGGAACTCTATCTTAAGTTGTGCTTCATGCTTATTCTTACTTACATGCATTATCTACTCCGAAAGGATGACCTAGCTATACCTGTATATTTAATGCAAACTTATTAATCTCTTTGACATCCATTGCATGATCTTATTTCTACTTGTTTGTTAAGGCTAAGTCGACCTTAACCATTTTTGTTGTTTCGATAATGAGAAATATATATGTTTCATGATCTTTGTGTGTTTTAAGCTTGACAGGATATACTTGAGTAGTTTTAGGTCCATCTTGATGACAACAAAGTCTACCTTAACCATTTAAGGGTAAGGCTTGAGCCTACCGGGAAAGATGAGTCTCGATAAGGCTGAAATAAGCAACAAAGTAGTCGTGCTGAGCAGCGGGAGATTCGATTTGCGTAATAAAAGAAATAAAGCAAGAGTGATTTGATCTAGATGAGTGTCAAACACGTGGATGGATTGAAGTGGATTGTTTGAAGTATTCTTAGAGTTTGCTCACGCAAAGGAAGGTCGGCAAGCTATAGCTTGAGGGAAGTGAAGGACAACTGGGTAGAGTTGTTAGAGGATTGAACTCTTAGAAAGTGTAACCGAGGATCGTTGACGAGGAGAAACGAAGGGCACATGGTGAAGAATGATCGTGCGGATTGCTGACGTGATAGCAGGATCATCAACAGAAGAACCACAACTACATGGATCATCGCTATGAAAAAGCACAAGTGTGGACTGCTTTTGCAAGGTAAAGCTTTCACATGGATTGTTTACCTGGGTTGTTTTCTTGGAGAGTAAGAAATAGAAATCGAGCTTAAATGAATTGAACTTCAATTTCTATAAACAGGCAGTGTGTTGAAGATGTAGAAAGATTTCTTACATTGAATGTCACATAGAGCTCGAGTTCTTTAGAGAGAGGATCATTTATAAAGTGCTAAGGAGAGTATCTTTGTTGTTTGAGAGTTCAGCTTTTGAGAAAATGTGAGAAAAAGAACTAAAGGCTAGAGGTGAGATATAGAGTGTTCTTATAAACTTTGTAAAAGTTAACTCTTTGAGCAATAAAGGGTAGCGGTGAGTTTCATCACAGACTTGGTAGAAGTCTAGGGTTCTCACCTTGGAAAAATCATTACAAGATTATAGAGCTTTTAATGTTTATTCTTTCTTTCTGCATTTAAGCGCATAAGTTAAGCTATAGCTTAAGGGCCACTTGGAAGAGTTATACACGATAAACACTTGGTATCAGAGCGAGGTTCATGCATAAGATTTATACTCTCTCATAGTCTGAATCATGGGAAATGAGGAGGACATTTCCATGATGATCAAGCTGCTTAAGAAATTCTTCAAAAGGCAAGGTGGAATAAAATGAAATCAAACTATGTAGTGTGACCTCAAGGAAGTCCTATGCTATAATTTCCAAGAGAAAGGGCATCTAGCTAGATCATGTACCAATGCCAAAGTTCCTCCAAGATCTAGCTCATCTCAAATCCCTTCAACAAAGGCGTTCTTCACTATATGGGGAGATTCAGATGATGAGGTTGACTTTGGTGAGCAAGCACAAGACATGTGCTTAATGGCAGGTGAAGATTCCATGTCCGATGACGATATTCAGATGATCAAGAAGAAACCATACAAGCCTATTAAGGCCGACTCTATTAAGGGCAAGGTCAATCAAGCTAGTCTAGATGATGGCAAGCTTTACCATAGCAGGTCGTCTAAGACCAAATTTGTGCGTACTAGGTCATCAAAAGCCAAGAATCCACAAACAAAGTATCACAAGGTATGCCTTCTAGGGCAAAACTCATATAGTGCATTATCTAATTATTCTAGCTATTATGAACCAATTCTTCGAGTTGTAACATGACAGTTCTACCTTCCATCTCATGAATAGCTAGTTCTAACGACCCTACTAAGTTAACGCTGTGTTGGGTAATCCATCTTTGCTACTCTTTCAGGTTGAAGTGAAGAGTAAGAGATACATCATCAGTGGATACTCATGACGGGTGATCCATCTTTGCTACTCTCATTTCAATCTAAGGAAGGGGAATCATCCCCTTCGGTGACAAGAAGAAAGCCAAGATCATGCATGCTGAAATGTTCATATGCATCTTTCACTTCATTTTATTTAGAGATGTCTATCTAGTTGAGCTAAATATCGCTGAGTTTCAGCGAGTCCAATTTTTGGTAAGTCAGGTTTGACTATAGCTTCAACACGACTCTATCTAGCTCAAGTGCAAATTCATAATGATAAAGTGGATCCTAGCTATCCTGCTGAGCTAGTTCACATATCTTCAAACAACAAATAAGTTGATTTCTTTACTAAGGCACTAAACAGGTTAACCTTTTCTACGCCTCAGGCTTTAGCTCGGTCTTATACCTCTCAAATAGACCATCTCTTCGTGCGATGTAATCTTCCTCTTACATTGACTATAAATTAGCATGCTTTATCTACTTTAGGAACTTTAGCTTATGTTGTGCTTATTGCTTTTACTTTCTTACATGCACTATCTATTTAAGGGCCAACCAAAATATACGTGTATATTGAATTGAAGCTCATTACTCTCTTCGACATCAATCGCATGCTCTTCTTTCTCCCCAAATAGAGAGTGGTGATCGCATTCTAACCATATTACAAGCCCTTAGATATGATCCACTCCTACAGTGTCCCAATGTTATCCTTAATGTAACGCTTCCTAGTCCCTATAGCTCTTCAATGGAAGTATTCATTTTGGTGTAAAAGGCCTATTACCCATTATATCCACATACGTATTGCATGATATATCTTGAGTTTGAGTTTGTCATGTCCCTATATGAAATGTGCATTTTCCCTCTTACTTGCGCTTTAAAATTCATATTAAGCACTTTTCTTTACATCACATCTCAAGCTTGATCTTACGTCTTGCCATTATGATTACCTAATAGACTTATGTGTACAAGCGTATGATTGGTGGTGAACTTTATTTCACCTCAGATAGAAACAAAACATGCTTATATTCAGTGATATCTTGCAATATGGTGTTCAAAGTTGTTCGCTTCATAGATAGCTAATATCTTTACAATAAAGGAGATATCACAGACATCCAACATGGTATCACTTATGAGAGCGAGCTAGACAACATTGCCAGACTTATGTGGGAAGCCAAAATTAATATGCTTACTGACAACGAAGACATGCGGAATTCAAATCCTATGGTTTTGCTGGTGAATGTATTGAGGGAGACTATGATTTGAGTTGATGCTCTAATGTGCTTTATGATTTTAAGTTCCTAGTATGCTAGAATTTATAGGATTCTATCTACTAAAAAAGGTTTAAGGATATTATTAATGATATAGTATTCCTTTCATTATAAGAGTGGTTTTCTTGATTCTTGGTTGCGATTTATCTTAACTGGTCCTATTGAGCGTTTTGTTTGTTTGTTGAGTTGAGCTTGCTTGTGCATCTCTCTTTAGTTCCTTGATAGGCTATATCTTGCATAGCGCCTCCAGTGGTTAATAGCATCGTTTATAGGTGATGCACAAGAGAGAAGATGAAGAGAAGATTGCCACAAGGACAAAGGAACGACGGTGTAGAAGAAGGCGCAGACGTGCAAAGTTTGAGACCCCAGGGCATGAACACGTCCTAGGAGGCAAGACTGCGCACCTATGCATGATCCAACCTTGCTAGATTCGCCTTGGCCCGACCACGCCCCTGTTGGGCCCGGTAGCGCCAAATGGACTTTGTGTACGGGATTCACTTTGGGCCTTTGCTACTTTCTAATGGAGGTTCGGGTTGGGATTTAGTATTATTATTTTCTATTATTAGGTTAAAAATTAATAGGAATTTAGGAGCTTTGCCTCCTCAATCTATCTTACACTTTTCAAATTTAAGTTATTGAGAGAACTATGTCACACTAGTTCTCTTTACTTTGTTCAACTGCTGAATCCTTTAGATGATTTGGTTGGAAGACTTCTACTTTAGTTCTTATTCATATTTGGTTTGTTTCATCTCTCTTGCGATTATAAGTTTATTGAATCTGATTTATCTGTCTAGCATGATTATCTAGGTAGATTAGATCTAGTTGGCGTTGCTATTGTAGAGAGAATTGATTGTGTTTTAAATATCAACTGAAGTCAATGGTAATGCATGAACCTATCTATTCATGAGTTCATTTTTGCTTTGCTATTAAATCGTGATAGTTTTTGGGTTATATTTAAATAGAAGTTAATTAGGACTAGTTGGACTCATAACTATATCAGAATAGGGATTAGGACAAACATAGAATATGAATTGTTGATGAACTCGAACGTCAATAGGAGTTAATGATCAACCTATCTATCCGTTGCATCATTGCTTTTGAATGAAGTGATTTCTCTTATCACTTTCATAATCAATTATTTAGTTTAGTTACTTCCAAACCCCCCTATGGTTTCTTGTAAGTTGATCACATTAAATATACAAGAATTGATAAACTGACTCCCTATGGGATTCGATCCTTTCTTGCCTATTGACTAGCTAGAGTTGTTGGTTAGGATATTCATTTGATGAGCATAACAACACGCATGTTGTGACCCGTCAAATTTGGTGTCGTTGTCGTGGTGTCAAAGTTTATTTTCTTGTGTTTTTCGTTTTATTAACTTCGGTATGGTCAACACCCGTGCTACTGGTCACTTTGTTGTTGAGCTAAATCCATAGATCAAGCAGACCATATGTAGGAGTCATAGAGACAAGAGACCCGAGATTGATACAATGGACGACGATCAACCTAGAGAGTAGAATCCTGAGCAAATAGCTCTTGTGGATACCCAATTGCAAATAGCTCAACTAAGACAACTTATAGAAGTGTAATAAGACGCACTTGCGAAAGGGAATAATGGGGGTAACCGGACATTGAGGGAGCGTACTACTCCTTATCTAACATAGTAGCGTCAAGAAGTAATTCTACCACCCCTTGCTCGTGGGGTCATATTCGAGCTGAAGTCTGTGGTGATCAATTTGCTCCCCACATTCCATGGTTAGCCTGTGGAGGATCCAATCCTGCATCTTAACCAATTCCATGATATATGGATGACTACTAACCCAACAATTGTTTCGGAAGAGCAGATAAAGATGAGAGCATTTGGGTTTATGCTGAAGGATACAACCAGGTTCTTGAATTACCATCTACCTACTAGGTATATAGATAACTGGGAGAAATTGCACAAGGAGTTTTTGAATAGGTACTTCCCGGTTAAGAAAGCAAATCCTTTGAAGAAAGGGATTGCACGGGTAGATAAGTGAGATGAGGAATCTCCATATGATTAGTTGGAGCATTTCAAGTGTTTATGTGCTAGCTGCCCTTTCCATGGTTATGAGACTGATGACTTGGTACTTTTTCTAACTCAAAGTTTCCTGAATTCAAAAAGAAGAATGAGTGATGTCACATGCAGTGTAAGCATTCTAAATATGACCCCTGAGGATGCCATGGAGAAACTACCTAAGCAACCTAAGAAACAACAAAGGTGGAATCCTCATGATCCTCAACCTAGTTATGGACCATCTATTGCATAGTTGCTGAATTCTTTGGCTAAGAACCTCCCAACCAATGTCCAAACTATGAAACAAAGCATTAAGAATATGGAAGTGCAGATTAGGCAGTTAGCGCAGACGGTTTCTACTCTGGCACATAATCAATCAAATTTGTTGTCGTCTCAAACCGTAGTGAACCCCAACATTTGGAAAGTCAGTGCCATGATGTTTAGGAGTAGTCAGAACTCAGAGAAGATACCAATAGATCAAGAAGAGTTTGTAGCTGAAGAGGAGACAACATCGCGCCCGCGTCAAAGCCAGCGCGGCCACGCGGAGGCCCCTTCACAAAAGCGTGACCTCGTCGAGGAGCAGCGTGACCGCGCCACCCCCTTTGTAGACACGCACGCCCATGCACCTGACCCGCGCGACCGCGCTGAGGAGGGCTTGTTTTTGCAAAATGGCATGCACCATCGCCCGGACATGCACGACCGCGCCGACCCCTCTATTGACTCGCGCGCCTTGGTCCAGGACCCACGCAACCGTACCCACCGCTCAGTAGACCAGCGCGGCAACACCCTGCACCCGCACTCTCGTGCTACTGCTAGTTTCAAGCATGGCCTTATTTCACCACTTAACAACGAGGAGAGTGACCCGTTTCCAACACTTGATACCGAGGATAAGATAGATGATCTGCATGGTGATTTCTAGGTGAGATAGAGGAATTATGTTCTTCCGAACATTCCACCATTTGAGAGCTTGAAAGCCCCGACCCCCTTTACCGAGGCATTGAAAGACACTAAGAGGACGGAGAACGATAAGAAGCTTTTCGAGACCTTCAGTAAATTCCATGTAAGCATTCCTTTGCTCAAGCTAATCAAGAGTATTCATCGTTATGCGAAATTTTTTAAGGAGCTATGAACGGTCAAGAGGAAAAAAAAGTTGAAGGGAAATCACAAGGTCGTTGTAAGTGAGATAATATCGGCTATTTCCCAAAAGTATATGCCTAAGAAGTGCAGCCATCCGGGGATGGTAAGCATTCCTTGTCGTATTGGTGATGTTCATTTTGATATAGCTATGCTTGATTTGGGTGCTTCTATTAATGTGATTCCATATTCTTTATGTAAGCATCTAGGATTAGGACCTTTGTATGAAACTGGTATAATAATTCAATTGGTTGAAGGGTCCATTGTTTATCCTAAGGTAGTGGTTGAGAATGTGTTGGTTATGGTTGATAGGTTAGTATTTCCTACCGACTTCATTGTGCTAGTTATGGAACATGATAGGCAAGTTGCAAATATAGTTTTAGGTAGACCTTTTATAAGAACTGAAAGTACTAATGTTAATTTTGCTAGTGGGTCTTTATTATTATAGTTTAGTGGGGAGATTGCTAGATTTAATATCTTTGATGCTACTAAACACCCTATCGAGGAGGTTGCTTGTATTTGTGCTATTTGTGTGGTTGATCCCATTATGGATGTAGATGATGATGAGGTGTGTTTGACCAGTGGGCCCCCGTTACTAACTTTAGAGGGCGACAACCTTCCCCCTCCTTTTTCTATTATACAGGTACCGAAAGTTGTAGCCTATGTTACCTCCTGGATACTACAAGGAAAAGAAGAAGGATTGTTATGATAAGGGAATAAGGAAAAGAAAAGGAATCAAGTCGTATTATGTGAGGAAGGATGATAAGGCCCATGAAGGGAGGAGTAATGGATGATTGAGAGCTAGAACTTGAATCTATGACTTTAACCAAGGTGCTGATCGGGAGGAAATCCGAGAAATGAGGAATTTTTCCAATTTCACCCATCTTTTCTCTTTGTTCTTTATTTCACAATAGGAACATTGTGTACTTCAAGTGTGGGGGATGGAAATTTTCTCACTGTTTTTTAATTTTTGAGTTTGTTTTGAATTTTGTTAGTGGGTTATCATATTTTCCCCCTATTTGGTACTTTGTGGACTCTTATAATGGTGAATTTATTTTCAATCTCTTTAATATGTCTTAGATGTTGATATTAAAATTGCATTATGATGATGATACGATTGATCAAATTGAGGACTTGGACTTGAGCATGTGGACTTTGATTAGGATGCTTTAAGAAAAATACTAAAGCATGTGGACTTTGATTAGGATGCTTTAAGAAAAATACTAAAAATAGCATTTTTTGTAAGGCCCCACAGCCTTAGAAAGGCCATCCTCACGTCAACGCAGAAACTTCCCAGGAGGTCACCCATCCCAGGATTGCTCCCGCCCTAACACGCTTAAGTTTTCAGTTCTTATCCTCACATGAACCATGAAAAGGGAAGAGCTCTTGTTGACATGAGTAGCAATCTAATCCATATATGGATTACAAACACGGGTTGTTACAATCACCCCCACTTAAACCCTTGATGACCACGTCAAGACTAAGGACCACCCTCCAGGTCGAGCCGCCCCCAAAGGGCAAAACGTACCCGTACCACAGAGTCGGCTCTAATACCATCTGTAAGGCCCACAACCTTAGAAGCGCTATCCCCATGTCAACACGGAAACTTCCCAGGAGGTCACTCATCCCAGGACTGCTCCTTCCCCTAGCACGCTTAACTTTTCAGTTTGTGTCCTCACTTGAACCATGAAAAGGGAAGAGCTCTTATTAACATGAGTAGCAATCTAATCCTTATTAGGATTACAAACACAGGGTGTTGTTCTAAGGGTTGTTCATCATCATGATCAGAATCCGATTCATATTTCCCTAGTTAATTAACTATCATTACTTTAGGACAATCCTTCATGTAGTGACCCTTACCTTTACATTTCAAGCATTCAATAGAGTTAGACTTAAAATTAGAAGAAGAGGATTAGAGACATTCCCTTTTGGTCCTTGATAGGGTGCGTGGGCTGGCTTAGGTGGGTAGGTCGAGCTAGTGGGCTCCTTCCTTGATCATCCTTGCTCATGTGAGGGGTTCCTCGGTGGTTTACGACCATAGGAGTGTGTTGTACGAACATTGCTACGTCAAGTATTGGAAGATGCACTCGGCTTGCTATCTGGCTGATTCAGAGCTTGAAATTCGTCTCCACTTTAATGGCTAAGTATAGGAGCTCCGTGAAGCTGTTATAAGGATAGAAACCAACCTCATTTGACAAATATGGTTAAGAATATGAAGATACCTTGCCATTGTCGATTCTTCATCTTCAACAACCCTTGCCTTTGACATATCCATTTGCATGGCATTGAATGTTTCCTCCGCACTAGTGGAATCTTATTTATGGTTATCAATCTTTTGTCGAAGGTCTTGGGTGTGATGGGGAGGCACGAAATGGGTCCTCGTGAGAGCATTCATTTTCTCCCAAGAAACTACATCCAGGTCAACTGTCCGTCTCCTATCATCCACCAAGTTGTTCCACCATGTCTTGGAATACCAATGGAACACTAAGGCTGCCAATTAGACCTTCTTAAGATCGGGAAATTTGTGGCATGACTGAATTTGCTCAATCTTCGTCTCCCATTCCATGTTGACATCCGGATCACACTTTCCGTCGAATGGTGGTATCTTGACCTTCACCTTTCCTATACCATCTTGCTCTTGCTCTTATCCTCCTTGGTCAAGTCATCTTTGTTGCGGTACTCCTCTCCATCCTTCATAGTCCATGTCACCGTCTCGGCAATCCTGAATTTCATTAGCAAATGCACGTCTATGGTTAGGATAATTAGAAGGAGGTGTAACTCCCTTTGGGCATAGGCAAGGTTAGGGAAAGGTTACTCAGGCTTAGGGTACTGTCCATAGGTTGGGGGGACCTGGGAGGGCATTGTGTAGACAAGTTGAGGGATAGGGTGTGAGTACATGGGATGATTCGGTGGTGCTTGTGGTCGCCGGGGTGATTGGTGCACCGGTTGGCCGTTAATGGCAACTTGGTAGGCGGCTTGTGGGTTTCCCAATGGTGGCCTACTAGATTGGTTAGAGGAGCATCCTATCGCAAAGTTTGAGCCTAATTCGGTAGGTATTGGAGGTAGGTAAGGGCGGTTCTGAACGGCCTCTAACATGGCATTCATTCGGTCTAGGTTATTGTTCATCCTCCTGATCATTGACACTAGCTCTGGGTCGATAGGTGATGGAATCCTTTGCTCCCTTGGTGATGACTGAGACATGATCAAAACAAATCAAACAATGAACCATGTTAGGGCAGTAATAAAATCCTTATGTTTGTTTCCCAAACCCAATGTGTATGTCACTTCCTCTGTTTTGATGTTGAAAAAAGCTCTTTTTACGGATTGTGTTGGGAGTATCAATTGCTCCTGAATATTGATACTATCTCATCCATAAGGGATTGGTAGGATCTGGGTGGTAACTTGGTTTTCAAAGGTAAGACTCAACAAAAGCAAAACAATAAAACACAAACAAGAGAAAACAAACAACCACTCTAGGAATAGATTGCAAATATGTAATGTAAATCAAATGCAACTTTGAAGGTGTAGAACTCAAGAAAGAGAAGTACCGTAGGCTAAGGTATTTTGGGTCTAGGCAAGGGGGCTCATGGCAATCCCCCTATCTCCGTCTACAAAGTGCTAAGGACTTGTGGCACGGCGCTCCAAACGATGAACGTGGGCGGCGATGTAGTGAACCCACACACACTGAATTAGGGTTTTTCCAAGGGAGGCTTGTGTGGCGCAAGTGTTGGTAAGGCGCGGCGCTGCACTGATCCGTGATGAGGCGCGATACTCAATTATGGTTAGGATGGATTGAGGGGTTCTTGTGAGGCGTGGAACTAGGACTTTGTTCAAGGGGCGTGCTGCGAGAATGTGTGGTGAGGTTTGCGGCGCCTAGGGTTTGCCCGAGTAAAGTTGAGCGGTGCCTAGGGTTTGCCCGAGTTAAGATGCGCGGTGCCTAGGGTTTGCCCGGGTGAAGACGCGCGGAGCCTATGTTTTGATGAGTGATGCTTGTGATGCTGCGGCGCTTGGCTTGGTGAGGCACGCGGCGGCAGGTGATTAAGGTTATGGCGAGCGACCAATGTGATGGGCGCTACACAACTAGGGTTGGGTTTTTGTGATGAACCTCACCGTCGATCCTATGAACTTGAGGTGGCAAATCTTGAACCTTGATTTAGATCTAGGATTTCTCCTAATTTAATCAACACTATGGTATATGTGATCCTAGGTAGACATGAAATTAAATGCAAGAGACATACTTGGATGTTACTTCTTTTTTGTTTTCTTTTATTCTTTCTTTTTGTTGAACCGTCCACTTTCCTTTTTTTCACTCAACTAAACAAATTCTACCTTTTAAAGAGAAAAACCATTAAAATAATAAATGATCTAATATTAAAACAAGAGGAACAAGTTACACGTGTGAATTGTGATAAAACAAAGGTGGCGGTTACAACTTCATGATTTGGAGATCTCAACTACCTTTATGCTTGTAATTGCTGCAGTTTTTAACCAAACGAGAATGTGGGAAGGCTTGTGCTTGGCCGGGTGTTGAAGGTAGTTTTTGGGCCGGAGTGTGGTGGTTTTGTGGCTGGACTTGGTAGTGTAGTAGACGGGATGGGGTGGTTTTTGTGGCCGGAACTTGTAGGCTTCCAATCTTGCGTCCCTAAGGCTCAAACAACCTCCACGAACTCAATTCAAGCAAGCTTTCCAACCTTCTATTAGATCTGCACAATCTCACCAAAAAATTACACACAAAAGGAAGAGAAACGACTAACACAATATCAAGAACAACTCAGCAAGGTGACAACCGAAACTCCACTTGATGTATTGGTCGAATTGCTTGTTCTGTATGGTAGAAAGGTGCCAATTGTCTCTGATACAGAATAGCATTGAGGAGCTTGATCTAGACCCCTAAATGACACCAAAAATATAAAGAAAAGCAAATCAAAGTGATCTGCCGAAAATCAAACACAGAGGTGGAGAAACTAGGGCTTTTCGATACAAATGAGAAAGGAGATAAGGAGATGAAAAAACGAGACTAACCAGCATGAACCCCTTGATCCAATTGAACAAGAACCACATACAATGAGGTAACGACCCAACCATAGTTTCTTGATGAAAGGCTTTGGAATTCCTAACAAGGACAAGGGTATTGGCTGGGAGAAGTACCAAATCTAGGAATAATTGATACACTCAACCACAACTAATCAAAGACACACCAATTACGATCCATCACTCTTAAAAGACACGTTAATTGGAGGAGAAAAGGATGAGACCTGCTTTTTGTAGAAACCACTTTTCATTTAAACAAATTTCCCAAATTATAAGTAAGGAAAAGTATTTTATACTCCCAAAAGGAGCCGGCCCATCCATGTTATAAAATGTAAATACTAAAGTCTTAAACCAACTTAAAACATGTCTAAAATCAGCGTAAAACACATCAATGATTTTCAAACAACTAAGTCTTAGAAAATGCACTTAAACAATGCTAAAAGTTCAAGAAAACTCCAACTACAACTCCAAAGCAACCTCTACAAGATGAGGCCTTCGAGGCAACTTCTTCATGGTCCTTGACACATAGGAGGATCATCGGAGGAAGGCTAATTAGGATATCCTTGACGTAGACTTCTTGTAGAGAGTAGAAAGAGATCATACTCTTTATTTCATAAATAGCCTTCTTAGCCCTGGCTCGAGTCATTGGCCCATCATAGGAAGGAACAATGGGTGGTATAAGAGGTGCCAAGGATGATCCCTCATCATACTCTCTAAGTCATGTGTAGCCTTCTTAGCCTTGGCTTGATTCATTGGCCCATGATAGGAAGGAACAATGGGTGGTGTAAGAGGTGTCAAATATGGTCCCTCGTTATGTTTCTTAAGGCATAGGAGTTAAGTGCAACATGACGTAGTAGCTATATATGCAGCTTCAGTGGTTAAAAAGGTGATTGTGTGTTTCTTTTTGTAGCCTCAAGATACAAGTTAGGGGCCTTAGAACTGATCCATTGCTGAAGTTCTCTTTCAATGAACCAAATAACCTGCATAATCGACATCATGCCTCTATAAGTCGTCTCCTTGGTCAAAGGGACACTTAAATCAGCATCTAGCTTAGTGTCTATTGAGAGGTTGTATGCATTGCCTTACTTGTGTCGATGCCATACTTCTTTAGGATCTCCCTTAGGTATTTCTATTGATGAATCTGAAGGCCTTCATCCTTTTGTACAACTAAACTACTCGCCAAGTTCTTGAATGAAGGGCGTGTTGTCTATTGTCCCCCATCTATAGTTTTTGGCAAGAACGTACTTGGAGAGACAATCATACCAAGCTCCGAGAGCTTTCTTCAGTCCATACAAAGTTTCGTCAAGGAAGTAAACATGACCTGGTTGTTGAGCATCTTCAATGTTAGAGGGTTGTTTGAGATATACTTCCTCATTTATATTATCATTTAGAAATGAAGTGTTGACATCCATCTAAAACATATTAAACTACTTGTGAGAAGCAAAAGCAGTCAATAAATGAACGGCCTCAAGATGAGCGGCTAGAGCATAGGTTTCATCATAGTCAACAACTTCTTGCATTTTGCAACCTTGAGTGACAAATATTTTTTTGGTCTTTACCACAGCACCAGAATCATATAGCTTATTCCGTAATTACCAGTGAGTTCCAATATTGGTTCTATTTGAGGGCATGGAAACTAGAAGTCATACCTTCTTTTGTTCAAATTCATGTAGTTATTCTTACATTGCTACTACACAATCTGGATCAATGATGTCCTCTTTGATATTCATAGGTTCTATCAGAGAAATGAAGGCACTAATAGTGCACATATTGGTCACAGAGGAGCGAGTTTGTACGCCAAAATCAAGGAGGTCAGAAAATTTTTAGGAGGATGAGAGCCTCATTTTTTAAAGGCACGGGCTGGAGGAGCAGTTTTAGGTACAGGAAATTATCAGTCCCTTCTTGTTCTTCATTCTCGCTATCAGTGTCAGGGGAGATGGGATTTGGGGGAGTAAAAACGGGAGCATGTGGATTTAATCCATAGGGGCTCAATTACCTTGAAATTTCTTGAGTAGCTACTTCAGAAAAGGGATCCTAAGAGAGGGCGTTTGTGGAGGACGAATACTTTTCATCAAACAAGACATGTATGCTTACTTCAAAATTCCTTGTCCTCTGATTGAACACCTTATATTCCTTTCATGAAGTGACATAACCAGGGAATGTAGCTTCATTACTTCTCCCATCAAATTTTCTGACTTTGTCTTTCCCGTTTTATGCATAAAGCACTTGCAACCAAAAACTCAAAGATGTGATATGCTTGGAGGGTGACCTATAATCAACACATATATGGTGTCTTTTCTATAATGGGTCTAAGCATAGGCTTGTTGATGGTATATCAAGCAGTATTAATTGCTTCATCCCATAAGATGAACAATAAGCTACTTGAGATTAGCATAGTTATGGCCATTTCCACTAACGTCCGATTCTTCCTTTTCTAGAACTCTTTTTTGTTGAAGGGTTTTGGGTGCTGAGAAATTATGACTTATACCTTGTTCTCAGAAATAGCTTACCATATTTGCATTCTTGAACTCAGTTCCATGGTCGGATTGTATAGCTTGAATAGGTAGAGAAAACGAATTTTCAAGCAAGGGAACTAGATCAGATAAGAGAGAGAAAACTTGATCTTTTGAGCACAAAAATAAAGTCCAGGTGAAACGTGAGTAGTCATCAACGATAAAAAATTACTGAGATCTACCACGGCTTTGAACTCGGATTGACCAACAAAGATCCATATGTAACAACTCCAGAGGATTTTTAGAAGTCACATCTCTTTTAGCTTTGAAGGAGCGTTGAACCAGTTTCCCTTGCACACAATCAGCATAGTGTGACATATTCTCGGGCTTGATGGGGGGGGGGGGGATACTGCAAACCAGTTCCTTTCAGCGAAGCTTGTGAAACAAATGAAAGAGAGCATGGCCAAGTCGTTGATTCCATAGAGAGGAGTGATATTCAATGTATGCCAGACAAAGATAGCTACTAGGAAAGTGGCGTGAGTCAAAAAGGTAGGTGTTGTTGACTCGTTTCCCTTTTAGGAAGATCTTGCTAGCTGACTTACTTAGGAAACATCTTGTGGTACTGAAGGTGACTTCATTAGGGCATTCATCACATAGTTGTGAGATGCTCAACAAACTTAAGTGAAAACTGTCAACCAAATTAATGATTTGAACTTCAATCTTATCATTCAGCTGGACCTTTCCATGTCCCTTTGTTCCACCAGTCTTCTTATTACCGAAGGATATGTTGCCACCTTTAGTCGCTTGAAACAAGAGAAATTATCTTTGAAGCCTGTCATATGGCTGAAGCAGCCGCTATCAATTTACCACTTATCCTTGTTGCGCGCTTAAAAATAGAAAGATTAATCTTTTGGAACCTATCGAAGCTCAACCTTTCTAGCTTTATTAGTCTTTGGGTTGTCTTGACTTTGGGAATAAGAAACACATTTATATGCACTTGTAGAAGGAGAAATATCAGGATAAGGAGCATTATTCAAGTCAACCATTTCATGTTGGTTGTTCTTAAATGACCTCTAAGGCTTATTATCCTATGCTTGTTTCTTTCTACAATCATGTATAGTATGACCATTGTTTCCACAATATCTACACCAAGATTAATATTGAACATAGCCATATTTTCCCTTTCGAGGTCTAAAGGGCCTATTGTTTTCACGTTTAGAATTTATGATCTTTACTGATTTACCTTGGTCTTGATGAACATACATGGTGTGAGCCATTTCACCTCTAAACCAAATTCTAGTTTCTTTAAGATGTTGTTCTAAGACCTTAACCTTTTCCTCTAAGTATTCATTTTTACTCCTACAGGTTTGAAGGGCTTTATCTAGAGTCTCAGCTATCTCAGTTAATTCACTAGTCAATTTTTCTTGAGCAGTAGAGCAAGTAATAGATTCATTTCCAAGATCATAGCCTAGTCTAGGTCTTGCACCAACAAAGACAGTTTGTTTAAAAAACATATACACAATGAGTCAAATTTTCAAGCTTGTTGAGAATAAGTTGAATATCACTTTCTATATTACTAGATATGACCTTAGGTGATCCTCTGTGAGGTTGCTTCCCCTTACATTTCTCGCAGGACTTTGTTATTAAGCTCAATTCCCTAACTTTTTTAAGGGCCTTTTCCTTTTCAGAGAGCCTATTAGAAAAATCTAAGCTTTCATTACGATGTTTATGAACTTCATCCTCTATTCAATAGCTTTCTTTTCAGGAGTTTTGTTTTCTTCAAGTAGGCCTTTAATCATACTCACAAGTTTATATTTACCTATGAATAAGCCATGAGCCATATGCCTTGAAAGCTTTCATGTAGATCAGATTCGTCATCATCTTCTCCCCACACATAGAAAGGGTCCTTCTGTTCAGCGGGTTCCACCTTTGCCTTAGTGCAAGTCCAAGCATGGTGGCTCTTCTCTTGACAGTCATAGAACGTGTAATACTTAAGTCCCTCTTTGAGGTCGAAGCGGTTCATATGGCTTTGTTCTTGAAGAGAATCTTTACCATATTTTTCATCAAAACAATCTCTAGGTCATTATCATCATCGGCCTCTTCATTTTCCATCTTCTCTAGAAACTCTAGTGAACATCAAGGCGGTCCCTTTTGATTCCTTGATCATGCTATCTCTTTGGTTGTCAGTTATTTCTTGGTCAAAGAACTTTTCAATGATATCCGTTACTGGAAGGGACTTGCTTTCATTTGAAATAAGGGCTATTCTTGTTGTCAACTCATACATGTCACTCATTCCATAGATCACAGACAAAGATTATTCCCATTGAGGGATAGTGACGCAAGAAGTGCTTAGTTTGTCAACTAAGATTGTAAATCTGGATTGGCAGGTGGACACGCTTTCATCGGGCTACATCTTGAAGGAATTAAATTATATTAGAAGGTTCAACTTTCGATATTCCTGTCATCACTTCCTCTATGGATGGATATGATGGCAGCCCACATTTCCTTGGCAGTTCCGATTGCTAATGACTTTGTCAATGTTAGTTCTTGTGTGTCCGATGAGTATAAGCTAGTGAGCATTGGCAATTTTCTCCATCTTGATATAGTGCTCAGGTTGCCAATCTTTTCTATCTTTGATGGTTGCAGGGATCTCCTCATCACAAAGTTCGATGATCTTCCAGCATTGGTAGTCTTGTGTCTGGATTTATGTTGTGCGAACTCTCACCCAGTAATCGACATATCCTTCTTTAAGTTAGGTGAAGTATTCATCTCAATAATTAATAAAAAGAAAAACTTTGTCTGTTTTGCCTGTAGATAATAAACCCCTAAAATCTTATTACTAAAACTCTAAGCATTAACTTCCCGAATTTCATCTCTATCTGTTATTTACCTGGATTTACATATTTACTACGTGTTTAGTAGTAGTTCAGTAGTTACATACATTTATTATTACATTTCACTACTCCACAATAATGCATGTCAACGAAGTCCACATTAAAGTCTGTTCACATTTCACACTGTGAGGTATGTTTTTACTGGAAAATCTCTCTGTAAACACAACGTTTAAACACTAAATAGCATATTCAGTGCCCGTGGCAGTGATGGTCCAATATACAGAGTTCATCATTCTGATCTGAATTTTATTATTACGTTAAAATAATAATCAAATTCACCGATATATAGCATATCAAGTGTAGTTTTATTCCTCAATACAAGTTTTTTTTATAAAATCTTGACGTCGGTTAAAAAAAACCACTATACACGATGTTTCTTAGCTGATTTTATTTTATTGTTCGAACAATATAAGAAAATTCAGAACAGATTGTCATATATCTATAAATCAATTAGGCTTATCTATGGTGATAAAGTAGAACTTTTAAGTCTATACTTTACCATTTTTTGGATAATCATAGACCATAATTACTAATAGAGAGATTCCGTATGGTTTAACTAACAGTTATTAGCTTAGGAATAGTGGTGATTTTGGTACTTTTCCAGTGGTATTCCTGGAATTTGGTTCGAAATTTATATTGTATGAGTTCACAGGAAGCTCGATAACCATATTTGGCACACATATTGGTGACTCCGTTTGTACCTTTAATGGCATATTTGGAGTGGTGTAGTAGAGTAGAAAGTGTCAAGAGAAGACACCAAGAGAAGAGGGTCGAAGACGCACTTCGACCATTGAAGATAAGAGCTGAAGAGAAGACAAAAGCTATAACCGCGACCGTGCATGCGCAACCGCGGTCCTGGCTATGCCGTGCTCGCCAGTCACCAGAAGGCCGAACTGCGGCCGCGGGTCACAAACCGCAATCCCGGGTCGCGTATCTTGGAAGGGTCAGGATTGATTTCCGGATTTATCTTGCTTTGAATATTTTGATTTTTTTATTTTTTATTTTTCTAGGAAACTATTTAAGGATTAGGTTCTAGGTTTCCTAGGGTTGACAATTTTCTAATTTCACACCTTTGTTTAGACTTGGAGATGATGAACTAAATTCACCATTGTTTACTCAAAACTTGAAGCTTTCAGGCTTGGTTTCATGGTGAGTCTCTAAACTCATGTTTTCTTATGGAATTGAAGTAGATGTTTCTTTATCTCTGATGCTTAATTGCTTATTATGTGATGTTAGATAAGAGGGTTCTATTTGTAAAAGTCTATTCTTATTGCTAGATAAGGAAACATGTTATTAGGATTCCATGATCCATGAACCGGTCTGTTATGCTAATTGCTGCGAGTAAACTTCTCTCTTAATTGAATACAAAATCCTAGTTGCATGTTAGAAGATTGTTATAACAATTTATACAACCAACCCCCCCCCCCCTAATAACATGTTTCCTTTCGATAGAATTGTATCCTTGAGCTACTACCCTAGCTTTATATTATCATTGAGAAATGAAGTCTTCACATCCATCTAAAACATATTAAACTACTTCACCACTTCAAGAGCCGCGCGACTCCTTCACCACTTCACTACCAGCGCAAACTTTGGTGAAACTGAACCAAAACCCAGCAAGCCAGAATCTTAAGGACGTTAGCGCGGTGGCATTGAGGAGTGGGATGAATTCGGAGAAGAAATAAGGCCAAGAGGAGGACATAGAGGGAGAATCGTCAGAGGCGCGCCCATGTCAAGAGCCGCGCGACTGCGCCTACGACTTTACAGAGCCGTCACGGTCGCCCCCCATACCGCTCGACCGCGCCCCTGTTACTGAGAGCTCGCATGACCGCACCTCAACCTTGCGCGACCGCGCGATTACGGAGGAGGTTTCCGGAAACTCGGCGCAACCGCGCCCTATACCGCGCGCTTGTTACTGAGGACTGGTGCGACCCCCCCCCCCCCCCCCCCTAGTGCGCAACCGTGCCCAATTTACTGCTTAACTAGAGAAGAATGCAACACTGGATGCTGACGAGACAATTCCTATGGAGGAAGAAGAGAAGCTAGATGACCCGTGAGGTGACTTTAAGCTCCGGCAGAGCAATTATGTACATCCCAACTTCCCTTCACTTAATGCGGAGGAACCCCCGGTCCCCTTCCCATAAGCATTAAGAGACACCAGGAGGCCAACAGACGACAAGGATCAGTTCAAGATCTTCAACAAGTGCGCAGTGAATATAATCCTGCTTAAGCTAGTCCAGAGCATACCCAGGTACGCAAAGTTTCTCAAGGAATTCTTAAAGATCGAATTCGTTGTCAAGTCTCCAAACTCCGCATCTCGAGTTCGCAATTGATCTTCTCTAAGGCAAGTGAAGGTTCCCTCTTGTCAATATTGTATTGCATTCTTGGCTGAAAATTGATCTTCAAACTAATTATTAATTTAATTTGATATTTCCTAAAACCTACTTAATTGTTTGGGAACACTTAAGTGCAAAATGAATTTCATATTTATCTAGGTTGATAATTATTTTATATATATATAGAATATTATTATTATCGTTGTAATGAAGATATTGTGTGTAGCTTTTATGTGCTATGTGTACTTAATAATCGTTGTTAATAATTAATTAAGCATGTGTGTGCAGAGATATTAAAATCAGGTGAGTTTATTTCTCTCTTAATAATGTTCGTTAAGGTCATGACCATTGTTTCTTATCCATCCGTTAAAGACAAGAGGTGTTTAAGCATCTTGCTAGTGCAATTGGATTAGACAACCTAATGGCTATCCTATGTTAATCTCGATTCATTCGAGAATGTGTTAAAAGTTTTGAGATATAATTTGGTGTGGATTTTAAATAAGATAAGTGATGCAAGCACCCTTAAATAATGAATTTCGAGCAGAAATACAGCTTGGAAACTCGCTCATACTCCAAACTAAATGGGTTTTCTTTCCAATCTTACTCCGTACAGCACGTATGCGGTGAGGTTGGTTAGACCCGATTATTCCAACGAAGTTTAATAACTATTGTGTGATGTTTTAAAGACGTTTCCAATCAAATTCATATTTTCTTCTCATATTACCCACATTTCATTTCGGGTATTCTCTTGATGCATGTCTCTTGTTCATTAAAACACGTCTCGGTAGAACTATTGGTATTCTCTTTCGTTTATCGGCTTTTATTCCAGGAATGATTGTTGTAACTAGATGTCGATACAAGAACTACGCATAAATTCCACTTGCATCGTCTTTATTAGACTAACCAACCACTATTTTCCTTTTATGGTTGGGTAGTTTCATCTGTCCCATTACGACACATAAGGAGACACGTCGAAGGTGTCAAGAGACAATTACGCCATTGGGCAGTTGATTATATCGGTTACGTCATAAAAAGGTTAAGATCCTATTATTTAATTACATTCAAATATTTTTGCGTTGCGTATCTGCTATAAGTTTAATGTTTATTTTTCAATATTAACGCTTCCGTGTATTTTTTAACTCATTTGAGGAGTTCATTATGATTTCTAATTTTATCACTTTCTCATTTGTAATATTTCCTAGTTTCAATAATATAATTTCAATTCATTTACTATTTTGTATTTTGGATGCATATTGTTAAGCCTCGGGTGGCTCTAGATGGTTAAGTTTGGGGCACTGACGGTAATATTTCCAAGGTAAATTTTAGGGTGTTACAATTATGATATCGGAGCTAAAAGTTCTTCAAAAATATTTAAAACTATTAGTTTTGGATTAAGTTTTAAAATAAGCTTCAAAAATTATAAAATATTTCTAACTAGTAATGACTAAATGAAGTATAAAATAAAAAACATGGGAGATTTTCTAATTGTTAGTTTTAAATGATTTATAAAACTAAACCATTCGGTTTGGTCCATTTTTTAGTATAATTATATTGATTAATAAAATGGTTTTGATATGAAAGACAAGTTAATCTATATTATAATGTGAATTTAAAAATCTTTGTCAATGTCTTGTGCCTTCTACTCATTCCAGGTTATAGAAAGTCTTATAACTTGATGTAATCTGAACTTCCTAGTTCTCTAACAATAGTTCTAACCATTCCTTCTCACATTTACTAAATGGTCATCTACCTCTGAAATTGAGTCAAGATGAGTGCATATATAACTTCTGTAGTTTAAAACTTCTTCCTTTTCATGGAGGATTTCCTTCCTCGATATCTGAATGACATAAGTCATTGGGTTGGAGCGTAGAGTTTTGCCTGAGAATCAAGTAACCGTCTATAAGAGCATAAGTGATTACTATTATGGAATAGTTATTTTTAAGTACACTAGATTTCAGAATGACGGAACAGTAATTCTTACCTGATTCCCATTCAAATAATCTTAGTCCCGTTCCATCTTCTTTTTCTGTGGTAATGAACCTAATTATACTCTTCTGTATATTAGACTATTTTTCTTTTCATGAAATATTGTTTTCTGAGTTCTCATTACCGTACATAATAGTAAATCTCATGCTCTTGAGCCTATTTCATTTCGTCCATCTCGGGTGTCTATCCTGCTACTGTCCCTTCGTAAGAGTCAATATCGTATTCTTGGATATATTTAATTTTGTTCCTCGACAGTACCATTCCATTTAGCATTATAAAACGCCGGTTCAATGCAAGCTAAGAATTGTTAAGAATTGACTACTTCTATGTAAGACGCAATATCTTGACGCGACTAAATATATTTACCCGACTAAGTGCTAGTTTCAGGGTCGAACTTCTCTTAAGGGGGAAGTGATGTAATGACCCCTATTATTGTGTCTAGCCCTTGTCGTCCTTGCCATCCTTTTGGCCAACTTTTGGGTCGACGTTTTACTTAAGGAAGTAGTATTGTAATAGCCTCTATTTCCCAAGGGTATTTTGATACTTCGATATTTGCTTGATATTCTGATTGTCATCATAATTGATCAGATTACACATAGACAATTAAGTGCTAATCAACTCGTCTTAATCTAGTCGCTAATACATTACTCCTTTGAGCTATTTTCTTAATAAATAGGATGAATAAATATCTTTCGAGATATTTTATATACTATCTGAAAAGTAATTATTTACTTTTTATAATTTCAGGTAAAGTTCGGACTAGACCCGTTAACTCTTATTTATATTTTTTATTTTTAGTATTCGAAATTTGATCTCGTAATTTAATTAACAATTTTTATTATTAATATTATATCATTTCTAATAATATTTAAGATTAATATTTAAGATTAATTTTTACAATTTATCTCTTCTCTACTTGATAGTAGGAGTGCTCGGAAGACATCGTATGTGGGTCGCATGCAAATCATTAAGGCGGTTGTTGAAGGGCTCCTCACTTATTGGATGCAATCGGTAAGCTTTCCCAAGAGGGTCCTAAAACATATTGAAGGCATTTGTCGCTCGTTTCTTTGGTCCGGTGAATGTGGCAAAAGGCGTAGTCTTGTGGCATGGAGGAAGCTCACTAGACCGTTCGAGGATGGTGGTCTAAATTTCAAGGAGTTGCTCTCGTGGAATAAGGTATTACTTTCTAAGCTCTTGTGGGAGGTATATGTAGGGCGTTCGAATATTTGGACGCATTGGGCTGAGGTGAACCTTATGAAGCAACGCAATGTTTGGAACGTGCAATGTGGTAATACTTGTACTGCGGAGTGGAGACGTATGTTGGATACTAGGGACTGTTTTGTGCGTAATAACAGGCTGCACCTGGTGGCCTCGGTGGGTGTAGCGCAGAGGTATGTCTCGGCTACGGTTTATGATGCAATCCGTACTCTTGGCGCGGTACGGGAGTGGTTCTGCGGTATGGAGCTCAGGGGTGCCACGCCGTTGGGGGTTCATCACCTGGCTCGCTACGATGGACCGTCTTCCTACTGCCCAGCGGCTGGCTCGATGGGGTCTCACTCTAGATGCGGGTTGTAGACTTTGTGGGAAGGATACCGAGAGCATGGCTCACTTGTGGTTCGGCTGTGATATTACCAAGGCTGTTCTGGCGCGCGTTCTTCACTGGCAGGGAGTCGGTCGGCGGTTCAGCGGACTCATGGAATGGTGGTCTTGGTTCGGTGACACCTCTAGGCGTAACAACAATGTGTACCGTTGCAAGATTTTGGCGTTTACCGGGGTAATTTATCACATTTGGCTTATGCGTAATGCTCATGTTTTTAGTGGCTCTAGTGTTTGTATTGACACGTGTGTTAATGAGATTATTACACGTTGTAAGGATCGTATTATGATTTTAGGGAAGTATAGGAGTAGACGCTCCTTAGCTATGATCCGGAGACTTGTTAGTCCGGCATAGGTGATTTGGTTCGTTTTGGATGATGTCTTGTATTCTCTCCGTTGGAGATGTTAACACTATTTGATGTGAATATACTTATTTATCGCTTGGCGAAAAAAAAAAAAACTACATATACTATTCACGATTCCAAATGTTTTGGAATTCTCTTTTATTTCCTCTTCCACACACCTCGTTCTCCGCTTTCCCTTACCAATCGAAAGCCAAATTTCTTCTTCCTTGATTTTTGTTCGTAGTCGCTGCCCTCCAATGCCGGTGATTGATGTTGTTGCTCTTGCTTCAGCTGGGCCAAAATGGGACAGGCCCTTTCCAATTATTAGAACTGGGCTGATCCACAAGCCCATCTTCTTGTTATATATGCCAATTCTGATTTTCTTTTGTGTTTTAATATTTGATTTGAAGCGTTAATCAAATCAATAT
>NW_027369382.1:0-43072 GCF_046119375.1 Phyllobates terribilis
TCAAAGAGAGTGAGATGCCAGCTCCTTTCATTCAGTCAGTAGTCATAAACAGTTCTGGGGGTATATGAAAAACATGTTTTTCAATGGCAAAAATCAATGAATATTGTAAATGCACAAACAGTAATATCTCCACATTGCAAGGTGCAATTCTGAAATTTTTTGCTTTTTCCTGCTAATCCTAGCATGATAAAGAAGATTCAAAGAGAGTGAGATGCCAGCTCCTTTCATTGTCAGTAGCTTCAAACATTTCTGGTATATGAAAAACATGTTTTTCAATGGCAAAAATCAATGAATATTGTAAATGCACAAACAGTAATATCTCCACATTGCACGGTGCAATTCTGAAATTTTTAGCTTTTTCCTGTTAATCCTAGCATGATAAAGAAGATTCAAAGAGAGTGAGATGCCAGCTCCTTTCATTCAGTCAGTAGCTTCAAACATTTCTGGTATATGAAAAACATGTTTTTCAATGGCAAAAATCAATGAATATTGTAAATGCACAAACATTAATATCTCCACATTGCAAGGTGCAATTCTGAAATTTTTTGCTTTTTCCTGTTAATCCTAGCATGATAAAGAAGATTCAAAGAGAGTGAGATGCCAGCTCCTTTCATTCAGTCAGTAGCTTCAAACATTTCTGGTATATGAAAAACATGTTTTTCAATGGCAAAAATCAATGAATATTGTAAATGCACAAACAGTAATATCTCCACATTGCAAGGTGCAATTCTGAAATTTTTTGCTTTTTCCTGCTAATCCTAGCATGATAAAGAAGATTCAAAGAGAGTGAGATGCCAGCTCCTTTCATTCAGTCAGTAGCTTCAAACATTTCTGGTATATGAAAAACATGTTTTTCAATGGCAAAAATCAATGAATATTGTAAATGCACAAACAGTAATATCTCCACATTGCACGGTGCAATTCTGAAATTTTTAGCTTTTTCCTGTTAATCCTAGCATGATAAAGAAGATTCAAAGAGAGTGAGATGCCAGCTCCTTTCATTCATTCAGTAGCTTCAAACATTTCTGGTATATGAAAAACATGTTTTTCAATGGCAAAAATCAATGAATATTGTAAATGCACAAACAGTAATATCTCCACATTGCAAGGTGCAATTCTGAAATTTTTTGCTTTTTCCTGCTAATCCTAGCATGATAAAGAAGATTCAAAGAGAGTGAGATGCCAGCTCCTTTCATTCAGTCAGTAGCTTCAAACATTTCTGGTATATGAAAAAACATGTTTTTCAATGGCAAAAATCAATGAATATTGTAAATGCACAAACAGTATTATCTCCACATTGCACGGTGCAATTCTGAAATTTTTAGCTTTTTCCTGTTAATCCTAGCATGATAAAGAAGATTCAAAGAGAGTGAGATGCCAGCTCCTTTCATTCAGTCAGTAGCTTCAAACATTTCTGGTAAATGAAAAACATGTTTTTCAATGGCAAAAATCAATGAATATTGTAAATGCACAAACAGTAATATCTCCACATTGCAAGGTGCAATTCTGAAATTTTTTGCTTTTTCCTGTTAATCCTAGCATGATAAAGAAGATTCAAAGAGAGTGAGATGCCAGCTCCTTTCATTCAGTCAGTAGCTTCAAACATTTCTGGTATATGAAAAACGTTTTTCAATGGCAAAAATCAATGAATATTGTAAATGCACAAACAGTAATATCTCCACATTGCAAGGTGCAATTCTGAAATTTTTTGCTTTTTCCTGCTAATCCTAGCATGATAAAGAAGATTCAAAGAGAGTGAGATGCCAGCTCCTTTCATTCAGTCAGTAGCTTCAAACATTTCTGGTATATGAAAAACATGTTTTTCAATGGCAAAAATCAATGAATATTGTAAATGCACAAACAGTAATATCTCCACATTGCACGGTGCAATTCTGAAATTTTTAGCTTTTTCCTGTTAATCCTAGCATGATAAAGAAGATTCAAAGAGAGTGAGATGCCAGCTCCTTTCATTCAGTCAGTAGCTTCAAACATTTCTGGTATATGAAAAACATGTTTTTCAATGGCAAAAATCAATGAATATTGTAAATGCACAAACAGTAATATCTCCACATTGCACGGTGCAATTCTGAAATTTTTAGCTTTTTCCTGTTAATCCTAGCATGATAAAGAAGATTCAAAGAGAGTGAGATGCCAGCTCCTTTCATTCAGTCAGTAGCTTCAAACATTTCTGGTACATGAAAAACATGTTTTTCAATGGCAAAAATCAATGAATATTGTAAATGCACAAACAGTAATATCTCCACATTGCAAGGTGCAATTCTGAAATTTTTTGCTTTTTCCTGTTAATCCTAGCATGATAAAGAAGATTCAAAGAGAGTGAGATGCCAGCTCCTTTCATTCAGTCAGTAGCTTCAAACATTTCTGGTATATGAAAAACATGTTTTTCAATGGCAAAAATCAATGAATATTGTAAATGCACAAACAGTAATATCTCCACATTGCACGGTGCAATTCTGAAATTTTTAGCTTTTTCCTGTTAATCCTAGCATGATAAAGAAGATTCAAAGAGAGTGAGATGCCAGCTCCTTTCATTCAGTCAGTAGCTTCAAACATTTCTGGTACATGAAAAACATGTTTTTCAATGGCAAAAATCAATGAATATTATAAATGCACAAACAGTAATATCTCCACATTGCAAGGTGCAATTCTGAAATTTTTTGCTTTTTCCTGTTAATCCTAGCATGATAAAGAAGATTCAAAGAGAGTGAGATGCCAGCTCCTTTCATTCAGTCAGTAGCTTCAAACATTTCTGGTATATGAAAAACATGTTTTTCAATGGCAAAAATCAATGAATATTGTAAATGCACAAACAGTAATATCTCCACATTGCAAGGTGCAATTCTGAAATTTTTTGCTTTTTCCTGCTAATCCTGGCATGATAAAGAAGATTCAAAGAGAGTGAGATGCCAGCTCCTTTCATTCAGTCAGTAGCTTCAAACATTTCTGGTATATGAAAAACATGTTTTTCAATGGCAAAAATCAATGAATATTGTAAATGCACAAACAGTAATATCTCCACATTGCACGGTGCAATTCTGAAATTTTTAGCTTTTTCCTGTTAATCCTAGCATGATAAAGAAGATTCAAAGAGAGTGAGATGCCAGCTCCTTTCATTCAGTCAGTAGCTTCAAACATTTCTGGTATATGAAAAACATGTTTTTCAATGGCAAAAATCAATGAATATTGTAAATGCACAAACAGTAATATCTCCACATTGCAAGGTGCAATTCTGAAATTTTTTGCTTTTTCCTGTTAATCCTAGCATGATAAAGAAGATTCAAAGAGAGTGAGATGCCAGCTCCTTTCATTCAGTCAGTAGCTTCAAACATTTCTGGTATATGAAAAACATGTTTTTCAATGGCAAAAATCAATGAATATTGTAAATGCACAAACAGTAATATCTCCACATTGCAAGGTGCAATTCTGAAATTTTTTGCTTTTTCCTGCTAATCCTAGCATGATAAAGAAGATTCAAAGAGAGTGAGATGCCAGCTCCTTTCATTCAGTCAGTAGCTTCAAACATTTCTGGTATATGAAAAACATGTTTTTCAATGGCAAAAATCAATGAATATTGTAAATGCACAAACAGTAATATCTCCACATTGCACGGTGCAATTCTGAAATTTTTAGCTTTTTCCTGTTAATCCTAGCATGATAAAGAAGATTCAAAGAGAGTGAGATGCCAGCTCCTTTCATTCATTCAGTAGCTTCAAACATTTCTGGTATATGAAAAACATGTTTTTCAATGGCAAAAATCAATGAATATTGTAAATGCACAAACAGTAATATCTCCACATTGCAAGGTGCAATTCTGAAATTTTTTGCTTTTTCCTGCTAATCCTAGCATGATAAAGAAGATTCAAAGAGAGTGAGATGCCAGCTCCTTTCATTCAGTCAGTAGCTTCAAACATTTCTGGTATATGAAAAACATGTTTTTCAATGGCAAAAATCAATGAATATTGTAAATGCACAAACAGTAATATCTCCACATTGCACGGTGCAATTCTGAAATTTTTAGCTTTTTCCTGTTAATCCTAGCATGATAAAGAAGATTCAAAGAGAGTGAGATGCCAGCTCCTTTCATTCAGTCAGTAGCTTCAAACATTTCTGGTATATGAAAAACATGTTTTTCAATGGCAAAAATCAATGAATATTGTAAATGCACAAACAGTAATATCTCCACATTGCAAGGTGCAATTCTGAAATTTTTTGCTTTTTCCTGTTAATCCTAGCATGATAAAGAAGATTCAAAGAGAGTGAGATGCCAGCTCCTTTCATTCAGTCAGTAGCTTCAAACATTTCTTGTATATGAAAAACGTTTTTCAATGGCAAAAATCAATGAATATTGTAAATGCACAAACAGTAATATCTCCACATTGCAAGGTGCAATTCTGAAATTTTTTGCTTTTTCCTGCTAATCCTAGCATGATAAAGAAGATTCAAAGAGAGTGAGATGCCAGCTCCTTTCATTCAGTCAGTAGCTTCAAACATTTCTGGTATATGAAAAACATGTTTTTCAATGGCAAAAATCAATGAATATTGTAAATGCACAAACAGTAATATCTCCACATTGCACGGTGCAATTCTGAAATTTTTAGCTTTTTCCTGTTAATCCTAGCATGATAAAGAAGATTCAAAGAGAGTGAGATGCCAGCTCCTTTCATTCAGTCAGTAGCTTCAAACATTTCTGGTATATGAAAAACATGTTTTTCAATGGCAAAAATCAATGAATATTGTAAATGCACAAACAGTAATATCTCCACATTGCAAGGTGCAATTCTGAAATTTTTTGCTTTTTCCTGCTAATCCTAGCATGATAAAGAAGATTCAAAGAGAGTGAGATGCCAGCTCCTTTCATTCAGTCAGTAGCTTCAATCATTTCTGGTATATGAAAAACATGTTTTTCAATGGCAAAAATCAATGAATATTGTAAATGCACAAACAGTAATATCTCCACATTGCACGGTGCAATTCTGAAATTTTTAGCTTTTTCCTGTTAATCCTAGCATGATAAAGAAGATTCAAAGAGAGTGAGATGCCAGCTCCTTTCATTCAGTCAGTAGCTTCAAACATTTCTGGTATATGAAAAACATGTTTTTCAATGGCAAAAATCAATGAATATTGTAAATGCACAAACAGTAATATCTCCACATTGCAAGGTGCAATTCTGAAATTTTTTGCTTTTTCCTGCTAATCCTAGCATGATAAAGAAGATTCAAAGAGAGTGAGATGCCAGCTCCTTTCATTGTCAGTAGCTTCAAACATTTCTGGTATATGAAAAACATGTTTTTCAATGGCAAAAATCAATGAATATTGTAAATGCACAAACAGTAATATCTCCACATTGCACGGTGCAATTCTGAAATTTTTAGCTTTTTCCTGTTAATCCTAGCATGATAAAGAAGATTCAAAGAGAGTGAGATGCCAGCTCCTTTCATTCAGTCAGCTTCAAACATTTCTGGTACATGAAAAACATGTTTTTCAATGGCAAAAATCAATGAATATTGTAAATGCACAAACAGTAATATCTCCACATTGCAAGGTGCAATTCTGAAATTTTTTGCTTTTTCCTGTTAATCCTAGCATGATAAAGAAGATTCAAAGAGAGTGAGATGCCAGCTCCTTTCATTCAGTCAGTAGCTTCAAACATTTCTGGTATATGAAAAACATGTTTTTCAATGGCAAAAATCAATGAATATTGTAAATGCACAAACAGTAATATCTCCACATTGCAAGGTGCAATTCTGAAATTTTTTGCTTTTTCCTGCTAATCCTAGCATGATAAAGAAGATTCAAAGAGAGTGAGATGCCAGCTCCTTTCATTGTCAGTAGCTTCAAATATTTCTGGTATATGAAAAACATGTTTTTCAATGGCAAAAATCAATGACTATTGTAAATGCACAAACAGTAATATCTCCACATTGCACTGTGCAATTCTGAAATTTTTAGCTTTTTCCTGTTAATCCTAGCATGATAAAGAAGATTCAAAGAGAGTGAGATGCCAGCTCCTTTCATTCAGTCAGTAGCTTCAAACATTTCTGTTATATGAAAAACATGTTTTTCAATGGCAAAAATCAATGAATATTGTAAATGCACAAACAGTAATATCTCCACATTGCAAGGTGCAATTCTGAAATTTTTTGCTTTTTCCTGCTAATCCTAGCATGATAAAGAAGATTCAAAGAGAGTGAGATGCCAGCTCCTTTCATTCAGTCAGTAGCTTCAAACATTTCTGGTATATGAAAAACATGTTTTTCAATGGCAAAAATCAATGAATATTGTAAATGCACAAACAGTAATATCTCCACATTGCACGGTGCAATTCTGAAATTTTTAGCTTTTTCCTGTTAATCCTAGCATGATAAAGAAGATTCAAAGAGAGTGAGATGCCAGCTCCTTTCATTCAGTCAGTAGCTTCAAACATTTCTGGTATATGAAAAACATGTTTTTCAATGGCAAAAATCAATGAATATTGTAAATGCACAAACAGTAATATCTCCACATTGCAAGGTGCAATTCTGAAATTTTTTGCTTTTTCCTGTTAATCCTAGCATGATAAAGAAGATTCAAAGAGAGTGAGATGCCAGCTCCTTTCATTCAGTCAGTAGCTTCAAACATTTCTGGTATATGAAAAACATGTTTTTCAATGGCAAAAATCAATGAATATTGTAAATGCACAAACAGTAATATCTCCACATTGCAAGGTGCAATTCTGAAATTTTTTGCTTTTTCCTGCTAATCCTAGCATGATAAAGAAGATTCAAAGAGAGTGAGATGCCAGCTCCTTTCATTCAGTCAGTAGCTTCAAACATTTCTGGTATATGAAAAACATGTTTTTCAATGGCAAAAATCAATGAATATTGTAAATGCACAAACAGTAATATCTCCACATTGCACGGTGTAATTCTGAAATTTTTAGCTTTTTCCTGTTAATTCTAGCATGATAAAGAAGATTCAAAGAGAGTGAGATGCCAGCTCCTTTCATTCAGTCAGTAGCTTCAAACATTTCTGGTATATGAAAAACATGTTTTTCAATGGCAAAAATCAATGAATATTGTAAATGCACAAACAGTAATATCTCCACATTGCAAGGTGCAATTCTGAAATTTTTTGCTTTTTCCTGCTAATCCTAGCATGATAAAGAAGATTCAAAGAGAGTGAGATGCCAGCTCCTTTCATTCAGTCAGTAGCTTCAAACATTTCTGGTATATGAAAAACATGTTTTTCAATGGCAAAAATCAATGAATATTGTAAATGCACAAACAGTAATATCTCCACATTGCACGGTGCAATTCTGAAATTTTTAGCTTTTTCCTGTTAATCCTAGCATGATAAAGAAGATTCAAAGAGAGTGAGATGCCAGCTCCTTTCATTCAGTCAGTAGCTTCAAACATTTCTGGTATATGAAAAACATGTTTTTCAATGGCAAAAATCAATGAATATTGTAAATGCACAAACAGTAATATCTCCACATTGCAAGGTGCAATTCTGAAATTTTTTGCTTTTTCCTGTTAATCCTAGCATGATAAAGAAGATTCAAAGAGAGTGAGATGGCAGCTCCTTTCATTCAGTCAGTAGCTTCAAACATTTCTGGTATATGAAAAACATGTTTTTCAATGGCAAAAATCAATGAATATTGTAAATGCACAAACAGTAATATCTCCACATTGCAAGGTGCAATTCTGAAATTTTTTGCTTTTTCCTGCTAATCCTAGCATGATAAAGAAGATTCAAAGAGAGTGAGATGCCAGCTCCTTTCATTCAGTCAGTAGCTTCAAACATTTCTGGTATATGAAAAACATGTTTTTCAATGGCAAAAATCAATGAATATTGTAAATGCACAAACAGTAATATCTCCACATTGCACGGTGCAATTCTGAAATTTTTAGCTTTTTCCTGTTAATCCTAGCATGATAAAGAAGATTCAAAGAGAGTGAGATGCCAGCTCCTTTCATTCAGTCAGTAGCTTCAAACATTTCTGGTATATGAAAAACATGTTTTTCAATGGCAAAAATCAATGAATATTGTCAATGCACAAACAGTAATATCTCCACATTGCAAGGTGCAATTCTGAAATTTTTTGCTTTTTCCTGCTAATCCTAGCATGATAAAGAAGATTCAAAGAGAGTGAGATGCCAGCTCCTTTCATTCAGTCAGTAGCTTCAAACATTTCTGGTATATGAAAAACGTTTTTCAATGGCAAAAATCAATGAATATTGTAAATGCACAAACAGTAATATCTCCACATTGCACGGTGCAATTCTGAAATTTTTAGCTTTTTCCTGTTAATCCTAGCATGATAAAGAAGATTCAAAGAGAGTGAGATGCCAGCTCCTTTCATTCAGTCAGTAGCTTCAAACATTTCTGGTATATGAAAAACATGTTTTTCAATGGCAAAAATCAATGAATATTGTAAATGCACAAACAGTAATATCTCCACATTGCAAGGTGCAATTCTGAAATTTTTTGCTTTTTCCTGCTAATCCTAGCATGATAAAGAAGATTCAAAGAGAGTGAGATGCCAGCTCCTTTCATTCAGTCAGTAGCTTCAAACATTTCTGGTATATGAAAAACATGTTTTTCAATGGCAAAAATCAATGAATATTGTAAATGCACAAACAGTAATATCCACATTGCACGGTGCAATTCTGAAATTTTTAGCTTTTTCCTGTTAATCCTAGCATGATAAAGAAGATTCAAAGAGAGTGAGATGCCAGCTCCTTTCATTCAGTCAGTAGCTTCAAACATTTCTGGTATATGAAAAACATGTTTTTCAATGGCAAAAATCAATGAATATTGTAAATGCACAAACAGTAATATCTCCACATTGCACGGTGCAATTCTGAAATTTTTAGCTTTTTCCTGTTAATCCTAGCATGATAAAGAAGATTCAAAGAGAGTGAGATGCCAGCTCCTTTCATTCAGTCAGTAGCTTCAAACATTTCTGGTATATGAAAAACATGTTTTTCAATGGCAAAAATCAATGAATATTGTAAATGCACAAACAGTAATATCTCCACATTGCAAGGTGCAATTCTGAAATTTTTTGCTTTTTCCTGCTAATCCTAGCATGATAAAGAAGATTCAAAGAGAGTGAGATGCCAGCTCCTTTCATTCAGTCAGTAGCTTCAAACATTTCTGGTATATGAAAAACATGTTTTTCAATGGCAAAAATCAATGAATATTGTAAATGCACAAACAGTAATATCTCCACATTGCACGGTGCAATTCTGAAATTTTTAGCTTTTTCCTGTTAATCCTAGCATGATAAAGAAGATTCAAAGAGAGTGAGATGCCAGCTCCTTTCATTCAGTCAGTAGCTTCAAACATTTCTGGTATATGAAAAACATGTTTTTCAATGGCAAAAATCAATGAATATTGTAAATGCACAAACAGTAATATCTCCACATTGCAAGGTGCAATTCTGAAATTTTTTGCTTTTTCCTGTTAATCCTAGCATGATAAAGAAGATTCAAAGAGAGTGAGATGCCAGCTCCTTTCATTCAGTCAGTAGCTTCAAACATTTCTTGTATATGAAAAACGTTTTTCAATGGCAAAAATCAATGAATATTGTAAATGCACAAACAGTAATATCTCCACATTGCAAGGTGCAATTCTGAAATTTTTTGCTTTTTCCTGCTAATCCTAGCATGATAAAGAAGATTCAAAGAGAGTGAGATGCCAGCTCCTTTCATTCAGTCAGTAGCTTCAAACATTTCTGGTATATGAAAAACATGTTTTTCAATGGCAAAAATCAATGAATATTGTAAATGCACAAACAGTAATATCTCCACATTGCACGGTGCAATTCTGAAATTTTTAGCTTTTTCCTGTTAATCCTAGCATGATAAAGAAGATTCAAAGAGAGTGAGATGCCAGCTCCTTTCATTCAGTCAGTAGCTTCAAACATTTCTGGTATATGAAAAACATGTTTTTCAATGGCAAAAATCAATGAATATTGTAAATGCACAAACAGTAATATCTCCACATTGCAAGGTGCAATTCTGAAATTTTTTGCTTTTTCCTGCTAATCCTAGCATGATAAAGAAGATTCAAAGAGAGTGAGATGCCAGCTCCTTTCATTCAGTCAGTAGCTTCAATCATTTCTGGTATATGAAAAACATGTTTTTCAATGGCAAAAATCAATGAATATTGTAAATGCACAAACAGTAATATCTCCACATTGCACGGTGCAATTCTGAAATTTTTAGCTTTTTCCTGTTAATCCTAGCATGATAAAGAAGATTCAAAGAGAGTGAGATGCCAGCTCCTTTCATTCAGTCAGTAGCTTCAAACATTTCTGGTATATGAAAAACATGTTTTTCAATGGCAAAAATCAATGAATATTGTAAATGCACAAACAGTAATATCTCCACATTGCAAGGTGCAATTCTGAAATTTTTTGCTTTTTCCTGCTAATCCTAGCATGATAAAGAAGATTCAAAGAGAGTGAGATGCCAGCTCCTTTCATTGTCAGTAGCTTCAAACATTTCTGGTATATGAAAAACATGTTTTTCAATGGCAAAAATCAATGAATATTGTAAATGCACAAACAGTAATATCTCCACATTGCACGGTGCAATTCTGAAATTTTTAGCTTTTTCCTGTTAATCCTAGCATGATAAAGAAGATTCAAAGAGAGTGAGATGCCAGCTCCTTTCATTCAGTCAGCTTCAAACATTTCTGGTACATGAAAAACATGTTTTTCAATGGCAAAAATCAATGAATATTGTAAATGCACAAACAGTAATATCTCCACATTGCAAGGTGCAATTCTGAAATTTTTTGCTTTTTCCTGTTAATCCTAGCATGATAAAGAAGATTCAAAGAGAGTGAGATGCCAGCTCCTTTCATTCAGTCAGTAGCTTCAAACATTTCTGGTATATGAAAAACATGTTTTTCAATGGCAAAAATCAATGAATATTGTAAATGCACAAACAGTAATATCTCCACATTGCAAGGTGCAATTCTGAAATTTTTTGCTTTTTCCTGCTAATCCTAGCATGATAAAGAAGATTCAAAGAGAGTGAGATGCCAGCTCCTTTCATTGTCAGTAGCTTCAAACATTTCTGGTATATGAAAAACATGTTTTTCAATGGCAAAAATCAATGACTATTGTAAATGCACAAACAGTAATATCTCCACATTGCACTGTGCAATTCTGAAATTTTTAGCTTTTTCCTGTTAATCCTAGCATGATAAAGAAGATTCAAAGAGAGTGAGATGCCAGCTCCTTTCATTCAGTCAGTAGCTTCAAACATTTCTGTTATATGAAAAACATGTTTTTCAATGGCAAAAATCAATGAATATTGTAAATGCACAAACAGTAATATCTCCACATTGCAAGGTGCAATTCTGAAATTTTTTGCTTTTTCCTGCTAATCCTAGCATGATAAAGAAGATTCAAAGAGAGTGAGATGCCAGCTCCTTTCATTCAGTCAGTAGCTTCAAACATTTCTGGTATATGAAAAACATGTTTTTCAATGGCAAAAATCAATGAATATTGTAAATGCACAAACAGTAATATCTCCACATTGCACGGTGCAATTCTGAAATTTTTAGCTTTTTCCTGTTAATCCTAGCATGATAAAGAAGATTCAAAGAGAGTGAGATGCCAGCTCCTTTCATTCAGTCAGTAGCTTCAAACATTTCTGGTATATGAAAAACATGTTTTTCAATGGCAAAAATCAATGAATATTGTAAATGCACAAACAGTAATATCTCCACATTGCAAGGTGCAATTCTGAAATTTTTTGCTTTTTCCTGTTAATCCTAGCATGATAAAGAAGATTCAAAGAGAGTGAGATGCCAGCTCCTTTCATTCAGTCAGTAGCTTCAAACATTTCTGGTATATGAAAAACATGTTTTTCAATGGCAAAAATCAATGAATATTGTAAATGCACAAACAGTAATATCTCCACATTGCAAGGTGCAATTCTGAAATTTTTTGCTTTTTCCTGCTAATCCTAGCATGATAAAGAAGATTCAAAGAGAGTGAGATGCCAGCTCCTTTCATTCAGTCAGTAGCTTCAAACATTTCTGGTATATGAAAAACATGTTTTTCAATGGCAAAAATCAATGAATATTGTAAATGCACAAACAGTAATATCTCCACATTGCACGGTGTAATTCTGAAATTTTTAGCTTTTTCCTGTTAATCCTAGCATGATAAAGAAGATTCAAAGAGAGTGAGATGCCAGCTCCTTTCATTCAGTCAGTAGCTTCAAACATTTCTGGTATATGAAAAACATGTTTTTCAATGGCAAAAATCAATGAATATTGTAAATGCACAAACAGTAATATCTCCACATTGCAAGGTGCAATTCTGAAATTTTTTGCTTTTTCCTGCTAATCCTAGCATGATAAAGAAGATTCAAAGAGAGTGAGATGCCAGCTCCTTTCATTCAGTCAGTAGCTTCAAACATTTCTGGTATATGAAAAACATGTTTTTCAATGGCAAAAATCAATGAATATTGTAAATGCACAAACAGTAATATCTCCACATTGCACGGTGCAATTCTGAAATTTTTAGCTTTTTCCTGTTAATCCTAGCATGATAAAGAAGATTCAAAGAGAGTGAGATGCCAGCTCCTTTCATTCAGTCAGTAGCTTCAAACATTTCTGGTATATGAAAAACATGTTTTTCAATGGCAAAAATCAATGAATATTGTAAATGCACAAACAGTAATATCTCCACATTGCAAGGTGCAATTCTGAAATTTTTTGCTTTTTCCTGTTAATCCTAGCATGATAAAGAAGATTCAAAGAGAGTGAGATGGCAGCTCCTTTCATTCAGTCAGTAGCTTCAAACATTTCTGGTATATGAAAAACATGTTTTTCAATGGCAAAAATCAATGAATATTGTAAATGCACAAACAGTAATATCTCCACATTGCAAGGTGCAATTCTGAAATTTTTTGCTTTTTCCTGCTAATCCTAGCATGATAAAGAAGATTCAAAGAGAGTGAGATGCCAGCTCCTTTCATTCAGTCAGTAGCTTCAAACATTTCTGGTATATGAAAAACATGTTTTTCAATGGCAAAAATCAATGAATATTGTAAATGCACAAACAGTAATATCTCCACATTGCACGGTGCAATTCTGAAATTTTTAGCTTTTTCCTGTTAATCCTAGCATGATAAAGAAGATTCAAAGAGAGTGAGATGCCAGCTCCTTTCATTCAGTCAGTAGCTTCAAACATTTCTGGTATATGAAAAACATGTTTTTCAATGGCAAAAATCAATGAATATTGTCAATGCACAAACAGTAATATCTCCACATTGCAAGGTGCAATTCTGAAATTTTTTGCTTTTTCCTGCTAATCCTAGCATGATAAAGAAGATTCAAAGAGAGTGAGATGCCAGCTCCTTTCATTCAGTCAGTAGCTTCAAACATTTCTGGTATATGAAAAACGTTTTTCAATGGCAAAAATCAATGAATATTGTAAATGCACAAACAGTAATATCTCCACATTGCACGGTGCAATTCTGAAATTTTTAGCTTTTTCCTGTTAATCCTAGCATGATAAAGAAGATTCAAAGAGAGTGAGATGCCAGCTCCTTTCATTCAGTCAGTAGCTTCAAACATTTCTGGTATATGAAAAACATGTTTTTCAATGGCAAAAATCAATGAATATTGTAAATGCACAAACAGTAATATCTCCACATTGCAAGGTGCAATTCTGAAATTTTTTGCTTTTTCCTGCTAATCCTAGCATGATAAAGAAGATTCAAAGAGAGTGAGATGCCAGCTCCTTTCATTCAGTCAGTAGCTTCAAACATTTCTGGTATATGAAAAACATGTTTTTCAATGGCAAAAATCAATGAATATTGTAAATGCACAAACAGTAATATCCACATTGCACGGTGCAATTCTGAAATTTTTAGCTTTTTCCTGTTAATCCTAGCATGATAAAGAAGATTCAAAGAGAGTGAGATGCCAGCTCCTTTCATTCAGTCAGTAGCTTCAAACATTTCTGGTATATGAAAAACATGTTTTTCAATGGCAAAAATCAATGAATATTGTAAATGCACAAACAGTAATATCTCCACATTGCACGGTGCAATTCTGAAATTTTTAGCTTTTTCCTGTTAATCCTAGCATGATAAAGAAGATTCAAAGAGAGTGAGATGCCAGCTCCTTTCATTCAGTCAGTAGCTTCAAACATTTCTGGTATATGAAAAACATGTTTTTCAATGGCAAAAATCAATGAATATTGTAAATGCACAAACAGTAATATCTCCACATTGCAAGGTGCAATTCTGAAATTTTTTGCTTTTTCCTGCTAATCCTAGCATGATAAAGAAGATTCAAAGAGAGTGAGATGCCAGCTCCTTTCATTCAGTCAGTAGCTTCAAACATTTCTGGTATATGAAAAACATGTTTTTCAATGGCAAAAATCAATGAATATTGTAAATGCACAAACAGTAATATCTCCACATTGCACGGTGCAATTCTGAAATTTTTAGCTTTTTCCTGTTAATCCTAGCATGATAAAGAAGATTCAAAGAGAGTGAGATGCCAGCTCCTTTCATTCAGTCAGTAGCTTCAAACATTTCTGGTATATGAAAAACATGTTTTTCAATGGCAAAAATCAATGAATATTGTAAATGCACAAACAGTAATATCTCCACATTGCAAGGTGCAATTCTGAAATTTTTTGCTTTTTCCTGTTAATCCTAGCATGATAAAGAAGATTCAAAGAGAATGAGATGCCAGCTCCTTTCATTCAGTCAGTAGCTTCAAACATTTCTGGTATATGAAAAACATGTTTTTCAATGGCAAAAATCAATGAATATTGTAAATGCACAAACAGTAATATCTCCACATTGCAAGGTGCAATTCTGAAATTTTTTGCTTTTTCCTGCTAATCCTAGCATGATAAAGAAGATTCAAAGAGAGTGAGATGCCAGCTCCTTTCATTCAGTCAGTAGCTTCAAACATTTCTGGTATATGAAAAACATGTTTTTCAATGGCAAAAATCAATGAATATTGTAAATGCACAAACAGTAATATCTCCACATTGCACGGTGCAATTCTGAAATTTTTAGCTTTTTCCTGTTAATCCTAGCATGATAAAGAAGATTCAAAGAGAGTGAGATGCCAGCTCCTTTCATTCAGTCAGTAGCTTCAAACATTTCTGGTATATGAAAAACATGTTTTTCAATGGCAAAAATCAATGAATATTGTAAATGCACAAACAGTAATATCTTCACATTGCAAGGTGCAATTCTGAAATTTTTTGCTTTTTCCTGCTAATCCTAGCATGATAAAGAAGATTCAAAGAGAGTGAGATGCCAGCTCCTTTCATTCAGTCAGTAGCTTCAAACATTTCTGGTATATGAAAAACATGTTTTTCAATGGCAAAAATCAATGAATATTGTAAATGCACAAACAGTAATATCTCCACATTGCACGGTGCAATTCTGAAATTTTTAGCTTTTTCCTGTTAATCCTAGCATGATAAAGAAGATTCAAAGAGAGTGAGATGCCAGCTCCTTTCATTCAGTCAGTAGCTTCAAACATTTCTGGTATATGAAAAACATGTTTTTCAATGGCAAAAATCAATGAATATTGTAAATGCACAAACAGT
Organism: Phyllobates terribilis; assembly: GCF_046119375.1. Lineage (NCBI taxonomy): Eukaryota > Metazoa > Chordata > Amphibia > Anura > Dendrobatidae > Phyllobates > Phyllobates terribilis. Next base: position 15,614 of record NW_027369382.1, read on the forward strand.
AATATCTCCACATTGCAAGGTGCAATTCTGAAATTTTTTGCTTTTTCCTGCTAATCCTAGCATGATAAAGAAGATTCAAAGAGAGTGAGATGCCAGCTCCTTTCATTCAGTCAGTAGCTTCAAACATTTCTGGTATATGAAAAACATGTTTTTCAATGGCAAAAATCAATGAATATTGTAAATGCACAAACAGTAATATCCACATTGCACGGTGCAATTCTGAAATTTTTAGCTTTTTCCTGTTAATCCTAGCATGATAAAGAAGATTCAAAGAGAGTGAGATGCCAGCTCCTTTCATTCAGTCAGTAGCTTCAAACATTTCTGGTATATGAAAAACATGTTTTTCAATGGCAAAAATCAATGAATATTGTAAATGCACAAACAGTAATATCTCCACATTGCACGGTGCAATTCTGAAATTTTTAGCTTTTTCCTGTTAATCCTAGCATGATAAAGAAGATTCAAAGAGAGTGAGATGCCAGCTCCTTTCATTCAGTCAGTAGCTTCAAACATTTCTGGTATATGAAAAACATGTTTTTCAATGGCAAAAATCAATGAATATTGTAAATGCACAAACAGTAATATCTCCACATTGCAAGGTGCAATTCTGAAATTTTTTGCTTTTTCCTGCTAATCCTAGCATGATAAAGAAGATTCAAAGAGAGTGAGATGCCAGCTCCTTTCATTCAGTCAGTAGCTTCAAACATTTCTGGTATATGAAAAACATGTTTTTCAATGGCAAAAATCAATGAATATTGTAAATGCACAAACAGTAATATCTCCACATTGCACGGTGCAATTCTGAAATTTTTAGCTTTTTCCTGTTAATCCTAGCATGATAAAGAAGATTCAAAGAGAGTGAGATGCCAGCTCCTTTCATTCAGTCAGTAGCTTCAAACATTTCTGGTATATGAAAAACATGTTTTTCAATGGCAAAAATCAATGAATATTGTAAATGCACAAACAGTAATATCTCCACATTGCAAGGTGCAATTCTGAAATTTTTTGCTTTTTCCTGTTAATCCTAGCATGATAAAGAAGATTCAAAGAGAGTGAGATGCCAGCTCCTTTCATTCAGTCAGTAGCTTCAAACATTTCTTGTATATGAAAAACGTTTTTCAATGGCAAAAATCAATGAATATTGTAAATGCACAAACAGTAATATCTCCACATTGCAAGGTGCAATTCTGAAATTTTTTGCTTTTTCCTGCTAATCCTAGCATGATAAAGAAGATTCAAAGAGAGTGAGATGCCAGCTCCTTTCATTCAGTCAGTAGCTTCAAACATTTCTGGTATATGAAAAACATGTTTTTCAATGGCAAAAATCAATGAATATTGTAAATGCACAAACAGTAATATCTCCACATTGCACGGTGCAATTCTGAAATTTTTAGCTTTTTCCTGTTAATCCTAGCATGATAAAGAAGATTCAAAGAGAGTGAGATGCCAGCTCCTTTCATTCAGTCAGTAGCTTCAAACATTTCTGGTATATGAAAAACATGTTTTTCAATGGCAAAAATCAATGAATATTGTAAATGCACAAACAGTAATATCTCCACATTGCAAGGTGCAATTCTGAAATTTTTTGCTTTTTCCTGCTAATCCTAGCATGATAAAGAAGATTCAAAGAGAGTGAGATGCCAGCTCCTTTCATTCAGTCAGTAGCTTCAATCATTTCTGGTATATGAAAAACATGTTTTTCAATGGCAAAAATCAATGAATATTGTAAATGCACAAACAGTAATATCTCCACATTGCACGGTGCAATTCTGAAATTTTTAGCTTTTTCCTGTTAATCCTAGCATGATAAAGAAGATTCAAAGAGAGTGAGATGCCAGCTCCTTTCATTCAGTCAGTAGCTTCAAACATTTCTGGTATATGAAAAACATGTTTTTCAATGGCAAAAATCAATGAATATTGTAAATGCACAAACAGTAATATCTCCACATTGCAAGGTGCAATTCTGAAATTTTTTGCTTTTTCCTGCTAATCCTAGCATGATAAAGAAGATTCAAAGAGAGTGAGATGCCAGCTCCTTTCATTGTCAGTAGCTTCAAACATTTCTGGTATATGAAAAACATGTTTTTCAATGGCAAAAATCAATGAATATTGTAAATGCACAAACAGTAATATCTCCACATTGCACGGTGCAATTCTGAAATTTTTAGCTTTTTCCTGTTAATCCTAGCATGATAAAGAAGATTCAAAGAGAGTGAGATGCCAGCTCCTTTCATTCAGTCAGCTTCAAACATTTCTGGTACATGAAAAACATGTTTTTCAATGGCAAAAATCAATGAATATTGTAAATGCACAAACAGTAATATCTCCACATTGCAAGGTGCAATTCTGAAATTTTTTGCTTTTTCCTGTTAATCCTAGCATGATAAAGAAGATTCAAAGAGAGTGAGATGCCAGCTCCTTTCATTCAGTCAGTAGCTTCAAACATTTCTGGTATATGAAAAACATGTTTTTCAATGGCAAAAATCAATGAATATTGTAAATGCACAAACAGTAATATCTCCACATTGCAAGGTGCAATTCTGAAATTTTTTGCTTTTTCCTGCTAATCCTAGCATGATAAAGAAGATTCAAAGAGAGTGAGATGCCAGCTCCTTTCATTGTCAGTAGCTTCAAACATTTCTGGTATATGAAAAACATGTTTTTCAATGGCAAAAATCAATGACTATTGTAAATGCACAAACAGTAATATCTCCACATTGCACTGTGCAATTCTGAAATTTTTAGCTTTTTCCTGTTAATCCTAGCATGATAAAGAAGATTCAAAGAGAGTGAGATGCCAGCTCCTTTCATTCAGTCAGTAGCTTCAAACATTTCTGTTATATGAAAAACATGTTTTTCAATGGCAAAAATCAATGAATATTGTAAATGCACAAACAGTAATATCTCCACATTGCAAGGTGCAATTCTGAAATTTTTTGCTTTTTCCTGCTAATCCTAGCATGATAAAGAAGATTCAAAGAGAGTGAGATGCCAGCTCCTTTCATTCAGTCAGTAGCTTCAAACATTTCTGGTATATGAAAAACATGTTTTTCAATGGCAAAAATCAATGAATATTGTAAATGCACAAACAGTAATATCTCCACATTGCACGGTGCAATTCTGAAATTTTTAGCTTTTTCCTGTTAATCCTAGCATGATAAAGAAGATTCAAAGAGAGTGAGATGCCAGCTCCTTTCATTCAGTCAGTAGCTTCAAACATTTCTGGTATATGAAAAACATGTTTTTCAATGGCAAAAATCAATGAATATTGTAAATGCACAAACAGTAATATCTCCACATTGCAAGGTGCAATTCTGAAATTTTTTGCTTTTTCCTGTTAATCCTAGCATGATAAAGAAGATTCAAAGAGAGTGAGATGCCAGCTCCTTTCATTCAGTCAGTAGCTTCAAACATTTCTGGTATATGAAAAACATGTTTTTCAATGGCAAAAATCAATGAATATTGTAAATGCACAAACAGTAATATCTCCACATTGCAAGGTGCAATTCTGAAATTTTTTGCTTTTTCCTGCTAATCCTAGCATGATAAAGAAGATTCAAAGAGAGTGAGATGCCAGCTCCTTTCATTCAGTCAGTAGCTTCAAACATTTCTGGTATATGAAAAACATGTTTTTCAATGGCAAAAATCAATGAATATTGTAAATGCACAAACAGTAATATCTCCACATTGCACGGTGTAATTCTGAAATTTTTAGCTTTTTCCTGTTAATCCTAGCATGATAAAGAAGATTCAAAGAGAGTGAGATGCCAGCTCCTTTCATTCAGTCAGTAGCTTCAAACATTTCTGGTATATGAAAAACATGTTTTTCAATGGCAAAAATCAATGAATATTGTAAATGCACAAACAGTAATATCTCCACATTGCAAGGTGCAATTCTGAAATTTTTTGCTTTTTCCTGCTAATCCTAGCATGATAAAGAAGATTCAAAGAGAGTGAGATGCCAGCTCCTTTCATTCAGTCAGTAGCTTCAAACATTTCTGGTATATGAAAAACATGTTTTTCAATGGCAAAAATCAATGAATATTGTAAATGCACAAACAGTAATATCTCCACATTGCACGGTGCAATTCTGAAATTTTTAGCTTTTTCCTGTTAATCCTAGCATGATAAAGAAGATTCAAAGAGAGTGAGATGCCAGCTCCTTTCATTCAGTCAGTAGCTTCAAACATTTCTGGTATATGAAAAACATGTTTTTCAATGGCAAAAATCAATGAATATTGTAAATGCACAAACAGTAATATCTCCACATTGCAAGGTGCAATTCTGAAATTTTTTGCTTTTTCCTGTTAATCCTAGCATGATAAAGAAGATTCAAAGAGAGTGAGATGGCAGCTCCTTTCATTCAGTCAGTAGCTTCAAACATTTCTGGTATATGAAAAACATGTTTTTCAATGGCAAAAATCAATGAATATTGTAAATGCACAAACAGTAATATCTCCACATTGCAAGGTGCAATTCTGAAATTTTTTGCTTTTTCCTGCTAATCCTAGCATGATAAAGAAGATTCAAAGAGAGTGAGATGCCAGCTCCTTTCATTCAGTCAGTAGCTTCAAACATTTCTGGTATATGAAAAACATGTTTTTCAATGGCAAAAATCAATGAATATTGTAAATGCACAAACAGTAATATCTCCACATTGCACGGTGCAATTCTGAAATTTTTAGCTTTTTCCTGTTAATCCTAGCATGATAAAGAAGATTCAAAGAGAGTGAGATGCCAGCTCCTTTCATTCAGTCAGTAGCTTCAAACATTTCTGGTATATGAAAAACATGTTTTTCAATGGCAAAAATCAATGAATATTGTCAATGCACAAACAGTAATATCTCCACATTGCAAGGTGCAATTCTGAAATTTTTTGCTTTTTCCTGCTAATCCTAGCATGATAAAGAAGATTCAAAGAGAGTGAGATGCCAGCTCCTTTCATTCAGTCAGTAGCTTCAAACATTTCTGGTATATGAAAAACGTTTTTCAATGGCAAAAATCAATGAATATTGTAAATGCACAAACAGTAATATCTCCACATTGCACGGTGCAATTCTGAAATTTTTAGCTTTTTCCTGTTAATCCTAGCATGATAAAGAAGATTCAAAGAGAGTGAGATGCCAGCTCCTTTCATTCAGTCAGTAGCTTCAAACATTTCTGGTATATGAAAAACATGTTTTTCAATGGCAAAAATCAATGAATATTGTAAATGCACAAACAGTAATATCTCCACATTGCAAGGTGCAATTCTGAAATTTTTTGCTTTTTCCTGCTAATCCTAGCATGATAAAGAAGATTCAAAGAGAGTGAGATGCCAGCTCCTTTCATTCAGTCAGTAGCTTCAAACATTTCTGGTATATGAAAAACATGTTTTTCAATGGCAAAAATCAATGAATATTGTAAATGCACAAACAGTAATATCCACATTGCACGGTGCAATTCTGAAATTTTTAGCTTTTTCCTGTTAATCCTAGCATGATAAAGAAGATTCAAAGAGAGTGAGATGCCAGCTCCTTTCATTCAGTCAGTAGCTTCAAACATTTCTGGTATATGAAAAACATGTTTTTCAATGGCAAAAATCAATGAATATTGTAAATGCACAAACAGTAATATCTCCACATTGCACGGTGCAATTCTGAAATTTTTAGCTTTTTCCTGTTAATCCTAGCATGATAAAGAAGATTCAAAGAGAGTGAGATGCCAGCTCCTTTCATTCAGTCAGTAGCTTCAAACATTTCTGGTATATGAAAAACATGTTTTTCAATGGCAAAAATCAATGAATATTGTAAATGCACAAACAGTAATATCTCCACATTGCAAGGTGCAATTCTGAAATTTTTTGCTTTTTCCTGCTAATCCTAGCATGATAAAGAAGATTCAAAGAGAGTGAGATGCCAGCTCCTTTCATTCAGTCAGTAGCTTCAAACATTTCTGGTATATGAAAAACATGTTTTTCAATGGCAAAAATCAATGAATATTGTAAATGCACAAACAGTAATATCTCCACATTGCACGGTGCAATTCTGAAATTTTTAGCTTTTTCCTGTTAATCCTAGCATGATAAAGAAGATTCAAAGAGAGTGAGATGCCAGCTCCTTTCATTCAGTCAGTAGCTTCAAACATTTCTGGTATATGAAAAACATGTTTTTCAATGGCAAAAATCAATGAATATTGTAAATGCACAAACAGTAATATCTCCACATTGCAAGGTGCAATTCTGAAATTTTTTGCTTTTTCCTGTTAATCCTAGCATGATAAAGAAGATTCAAAGAGAATGAGATGCCAGCTCCTTTCATTCAGTCAGTAGCTTCAAACATTTCTGGTATATGAAAAACATGTTTTTCAATGGCAAAAATCAATGAATATTGTAAATGCACAAACAGTAATATCTCCACATTGCAAGGTGCAATTCTGAAATTTTTTGCTTTTTCCTGCTAATCCTAGCATGATAAAGAAGATTCAAAGAGAGTGAGATGCCAGCTCCTTTCATTCAGTCAGTAGCTTCAAACATTTCTGGTATATGAAAAACATGTTTTTCAATGGCAAAAATCAATGAATATTGTAAATGCACAAACAGTAATATCTCCACATTGCACGGTGCAATTCTGAAATTTTTAGCTTTTTCCTGTTAATCCTAGCATGATAAAGAAGATTCAAAGAGAGTGAGATGCCAGCTCCTTTCATTCAGTCAGTAGCTTCAAACATTTCTGGTATATGAAAAACATGTTTTTCAATGGCAAAAATCAATGAATATTGTAAATGCACAAACAGTAATATCTTCACATTGCAAGGTGCAATTCTGAAATTTTTTGCTTTTTCCTGCTAATCCTAGCATGATAAAGAAGATTCAAAGAGAGTGAGATGCCAGCTCCTTTCATTCAGTCAGTAGCTTCAAACATTTCTGGTATATGAAAAACATGTTTTTCAATGGCAAAAATCAATGAATATTGTAAATGCACAAACAGTAATATCTCCACATTGCACGGTGCAATTCTGAAATTTTTAGCTTTTTCCTGTTAATCCTAGCATGATAAAGAAGATTCAAAGAGAGTGAGATGCCAGCTCCTTTCATTCAGTCAGTAGCTTCAAACATTTCTGGTATATGAAAAACGTTTTTCAATGGCAAAAATCAATGAATATTGTAAATGCACAAACAGTAATATCTCCACATTGCAAGGTGCAATTCTGAAATTTTTTGCTTTTTCCTGTTAATCCTAGCATGATAAAGAAGATTCAAAGAGAGTGAGATGCCAGCTCCTTTCATTCAGTCAGTAGCTTCAAACATTTCTGGTATATGAAAAACATGTTTTTCAATGGCAAAAATCAATGAATATTGTAAATGCACAAACAGTAATATCTCCACATTGCAAGGTGCAATTCTGAAATTTTTTGCTTTTTCCTGCTAATCCTAGCATGATAAAGAAGATTCAAAGAGAGTGAGATGCCAGCTCCTTTCATTCAGTCAGTAGCTTCAAACATTTCTGGTATATGAAAAACATGTTTTTCAATGGCAAAAATCAATGAATATTGTAAATGCACAAACAGTAATATCTCCACATTGCACGGTGCAATTCTGAAATTTTTAGCTTTTTCCTGTTAATCCTAGCATGATAAAGAAGATTCAAAGAGAGTGAGATGCCAGCTCCTTTCATTCAGTCAGTAGCTTCAAACATTTCTGGTATATGAAAAACATGTTTTTCAATGGCAAAAATCAATGAATATTGTAAATGCACAAACAGTAATATCTCCACATTGCAAGGTGCAATTCTGAAATTTTTTGCTTTTTCCTGCTAATCCTAGCATGATAAAGAAGATTCAAAGAGAGTGAGATGCCAGCTCCTTTCATTCAGTCAGTAGCTTCAAACATTTCTGGTATATGAAAAACATGTTTTTCAATGGCAAAAATCAATGAATATTGTAAATGCACAAACAGTAATATCTCCACATTGCACGGTGCAATTCTGAAATTTTTAGCTTTTTCCTGTTAATCCTAGCATGATAAAGAAGATTCAAAGAGAGTGAGATGCCAGCTCCTTTCATTCAGTCAGTAGCTTCAAACATTTCTGGTATATGAAAAACATGTTTTTCAATGGCAAAAATCAATGAATATTGTAAATGCACAAACAGTAATATCTCCACATTGCAAGGTGCAATTCTGAAATTTTTTGCTTTTTCCTGCTAATCCTAGCATGATAAAGAAGATTCAAAGAGAGTGAGATGCCAGCTCCTTTCATTCAGTCAGTAGCTTCAATCATTTCTGGTATATGAAAAACATGTTTTTCAATGGCAAAAATCAATGAATATTGTAAATGCACAAACAGTAATATCTCCACATTGCACGGTGCAATTCTGAAATTTTTAGCTTTTTCCTGTTAATCCTAGCATGATAAAGAAGATTCAAAGAGAGTGAGATGCCAGCTCCTTTCATTCAGTCAGTAGCTTCAAACATTTCTGGTATATGAAAAACATGTTTTTCAATGGCAAAAATCAATGAATATTGTAAATGCACAAACAGTAATATCTCCACATTGCAAGGTGCAATTCTGAAATTTTTTGCTTTTTCCTGCTAATCCTAGCATGATAAAGAAGATTCAAAGAGAGTGAGATGCCAGCTCCTTTCATTGTCAGTAGCTTCAAACATTTCTGGTATATGAAAAACATGTTTTTCAATGGCAAAAATCAATGAATATTGTAAATGCACAAACAGTAATATCTCCACATTGCACGGTGCAATTCTGAAATTTTTAGCTTTTTCCTGTTAATCCTAGCATGATAAAGAAGATTCAAAGAGAGTGAGATGCCAGCTCCTTTCATTCAGTCAGCTTCAAACATTTCTGGTACATGAAAAACATGTTTTTCAATGGCAAAAATCAATGAATATTGTAAATGCACAAACAGTAATATCTCCACATTGCAAGGTGCAATTCTGAAATTTTTTGCTTTTTCCTGTTAATCCTAGCATGATAAAGAAGATTCAAAGAGAGTGAGATGCCAGCTCCTTTCATTCAGTCAGTAGCTTCAAACATTTCTGGTATATGAAAAACATGTTTTTCAATGGCAAAAATCAATGAATATTGTAAATGCACAAACAGTAATATCTCCACATTGCAAGGTGCAATTCTGAAATTTTTTGCTTTTTCCTGCTAATCCTAGCATGATAAAGAAGATTCAAAGAGAGTGAGATGCCAGCTCCTTTCATTGTCAGTAGCTTCAAACATTTCTGGTATATGAAAAACATGTTTTTCAATGGCAAAAATCAATGACTATTGTAAATGCACAAACAGTAATATCTCCACATTGCACTGTGCAATTCTGAAATTTTTAGCTTTTTCCTGTTAATCCTAGCATGATAAAGAAGATTCAAAGAGAGTGAGATGCCAGCTCCTTTCATTCAGTCAGTAGCTTCAAACATTTCTGTTATATGAAAAACATGTTTTTCAATGGCAAAAATCAATGAATATTGTAAATGCACAAACAGTAATATCTCCACATTGCAAGGTGCAATTCTGAAATTTTTTGCTTTTTCCTGCTAATCCTAGCATGATAAAGAAGATTCAAAGAGAGTGAGATGCCAGCTCCTTTCATTCAGTCAGTAGCTTCAAACATTTCTGGTATATGAAAAACATGTTTTTCAATGGCAAAAATCAATGAATATTGTAAATGCACAAACAGTAATATCTCCACATTGCACGGTGCAATTCTGAAATTTTTAGCTTTTTCCTGTTAATCCTAGCATGATAAAGAAGATTCAAAGAGAGTGAGATGCCAGCTCCTTTCATTCAGTCAGTAGCTTCAAACATTTCTGGTATATGAAAAACATGTTTTTCAATGGCAAAAATCAATGAATATTGTAAATGCACAAACAGTAATATCTCCACATTGCAAGGTGCAATTCTGAAATTTTTTGCTTTTTCCTGTTAATCCTAGCATGATAAAGAAGATTCAAAGAGAGTGAGATGCCAGCTCCTTTCATTCAGTCAGTAGCTTCAAACATTTCTGGTATATGAAAAACATGTTTTTCAATGGCAAAAATCAATGAATATTGTAAATGCACAAACAGTAATATCTCCACATTGCAAGGTGCAATTCTGAAATTTTTTGCTTTTTCCTGCTAATCCTAGCATGATAAAGAAGATTCAAAGAGAGTGAGATGCCAGCTCCTTTCATTCAGTCAGTAGCTTCAAACATTTCTGGTATATGAAAAACATGTTTTTCAATGGCAAAAATCAATGAATATTGTAAATGCACAAACAGTAATATCTCCACATTGCACGGTGTAATTCTGAAATTTTTAGCTTTTTCCTGTTAATCCTAGCATGATAAAGAAGATTCAAAGAGAGTGAGATGCCAGCTCCTTTCATTCAGTCAGTAGCTTCAAACATTTCTGGTATATGAAAAACATGTTTTTCAATGGCAAAAATCAATGAATATTGTAAATGCACAAACAGTAATATCTCCACATTGCAAGGTGCAATTCTGAAATTTTTTGCTTTTTCCTGCTAATCCTAGCATGATAAAGAAGATTCAAAGAGAGTGAGATGCCAGCTCCTTTCATTCAGTCAGTAGCTTCAAACATTTCTGGTATATGAAAAACATGTTTTTCAATGGCAAAAATCAATGAATATTGTAAATGCACAAACAGTAATATCTCCACATTGCACGGTGCAATTCTGAAATTTTTAGCTTTTTCCTGTTAATCCTAGCATGATAAAGAAGATTCAAAGAGAGTGAGATGCCAGCTCCTTTCATTCAGTCAGTAGCTTCAAACATTTCTGGTATATGAAAAACATGTTTTTCAATGGCAAAAATCAATGAATATTGTAAATGCACAAACAGTAATATCTCCACATTGCAAGGTGCAATTCTGAAATTTTTTGCTTTTTCCTGTTAATCCTAGCATGATAAAGAAGATTCAAAGAGAGTGAGATGGCAGCTCCTTTCATTCAGTCAGTAGCTTCAAACATTTCTGGTATATGAAAAACATGTTTTTCAATGGCAAAAATCAATGAATATTGTCAATGCACAAACAGTAATATCTCCACATTGCAAGGTGCAATTCTGAAATTTTTTGCTTTTTCCTGCTAATCCTAGCATGATAAAGAAGATTCAAAGAGAGTGAGATGCCAGCTCCTTTCATTCAGTCAGTAGCTTCAAACATTTCTGGTATATGAAAAACATGTTTTTCAATGGCAAAAATCAATGAATATTGTAAATGCACAAACAGTAATATCTCCACATTGCACGGTGCAATTCTGAAATTTTTAGCTTTTTCCTGTTAATCCTAGCATGATAAAGAAGATTCAAAGAGAGTGAGATGCCAGCTCCTTTCATTCAGTCAGTAGCTTCAAACATTTCTGGTATATGAAAAACATGTTTTTCAATGGCAAAAATCAATGAATATTGTCAATGCACAAACAGTAATATCTCCACATTGCAAGGTGCAATTCTGAAATTTTTAGCTTTTTCCTGCTAATCCTAGCATGATAAAGAAGATTCAAAGAGAGTGAGATGCCAGCTCCTTTCATTCAGTCAGTAGCTTCAAACATTTCTGGTATATGAAAAACGTTTTTCAATGGCAAAAATCAATGAATATTGTAAATGCACAAACAGTAATATCTCCACATTGCACGGTGCAATTCTGAAATTTTTAGCTTTTTCCTGTTAATCCTAGCATGATAAAGAAGATTCAAAGAGAGTGAGATGCCAGCTCCTTTCATTCAGTCAGTAGCTTCAAACATTTCTGGTATATGAAAAACATGTTTTTCAATGGCAAAAATCAATGAATATTGTAAATGCACAAACAGTAATATCTCCACATTGCAAGGTGCAATTCTGAAATTTTTTGCTTTTTCCTGCTAATCCTAGCATGATAAAGAAGATTCAAAGAGAGTGAGATGCCAGCTCCTTTCATTCAGTCAGTAGCTTCAAACATTTCTGGTATATGAAAAACATGTTTTTCAATGGCAAAAATCAATGAATATTGTAAATGCACAAACAGTAATATCCACATTGCACGGTGCAATTCTGAAATTTTTAGCTTTTTCCTGTTAATCCTAGCATGATAAAGAAGATTCAAAGAGAGTGAGATGCCAGCTCCTTTCATTCAGTCAGTAGCTTCAAACATTTCTGGTATATGAAAAACATGTTTTTCAATGGCAAAAATCAATGAATATTGTAAATGCACAAACAGTAATATCTCCACATTGCACGGTGCAATTCTGAAATTTTTAGCTTTTTCCTGTTAATCCTAGCATGATAAAGAAGATTCAAAGAGAGTGAGATGCCAGCTCCTTTCATTCAGTCAGTAGCTTCAAACATTTCTGGTATATGAAAAACATGTTTTTCAATGGCAAAAATCAATGAATATTGTAAATGCACAAACAGTAATATCTCCACATTGCAAGGTGCAATTCTGAAATTTTTTGCTTTTTCCTGCTAATCCTAGCATGATAAAGAAGATTCAAAGAGAGTGAGATGCCAGCTCCTTTCATTCAGTCAGTAGCTTCAAACATTTCTGGTATATGAAAAACATGTTTTTCAATGGCAAAAATCAATGAATATTGTAAATGCACAAACAGTAATATCTCCACATTGCACGGTGCAATTCTGAAATTTTTAGCTTTTTCCTGTTAATCCTAGCATGATAAAGAAGATTCAAAGAGAGTGAGATGCCAGCTCCTTTCATTCAGTCAGTAGCTTCAAACATTTCTGGTATATGAAAAACATGTTTTTCAATGGCAAAAATCAATGAATATTGTAAATGCACAAACAGTAATATCTCCACATTGCAAGGTGCAATTCTGAAATTTTTTGCTTTTTCCTGTTAATCCTAGCATGATAAAGAAGATTCAAAGAGAATGAGATGCCAGCTCCTTTCATTCAGTCAGTAGCTTCAAACATTTCTGGTATATGAAAAACATGTTTTTCAATGGCAAAAATCAATGAATATTGTAAATGCACAAACAGTAATATCTCCACATTGCAAGGTGCAATTCTGAAATTTTTTGCTTTTTCCTGCTAATCCTAGCATGATAAAGAAGATTCAAAGAGAGTGAGATGCCAGCTCCTTTCATTCAGTCAGTAGCTTCAAACATTTCTGGTATATGAAAAACATGTTTTTCAATGGCAAAAATCAATGAATATTGTAAATGCACAAACAGTAATATCTCCACATTGCACGGTGCAATTCTGAAATTTTTAGCTTTTTCCTGTTAATCCTAGCATGATAAAGAAGATTCAAAGAGAGTGAGATGCCAGCTCCTTTCATTCAGTCAGTAGCTTCAAACATTTCTGGTATATGAAAAACATGTTTTTCAATGGCAAAAATCAATGAATATTGTAAATGCACAAACAGTAATATCTCCACATTGCAAGGTGCAATTCTGAAATTTTTTGCTTTTTCCTGCTAATCCTAGCATGATAAAGAAGATTCAAAGAGAGTGAGATGCCAGCTCCTTTCATTCAGTCAGTAGCTTCAAACATTTCTGGTATATGAAAAACATGTTTTTCAATGGCAAAAATCAATGAATATTGTAAATGCACAAACAGTAATATCTCCACATTGCACGGTGCAATTCTGAAATTTTTAGCTTTTTCCTGTTAATCCTAGCATGATAAAGAAGATTCAAAGAGAGTGAGATGCCAGCTCCTTTCATTCAGTCAGTAGCTTCAAACATTTCTGGTATATGAAAAACGTTTTTCAATGGCAAAAATCAATGAATATTGTAAATGCACAAACAGTAATATCTCCACATTGCAAGGTGCAATTCTGAAATTTTTTGCTTTTTCCTGTTAATCCTAGCATGATAAAGAAGATTCAAAGAGAGTGAGATGCCAGCTCCTTTCATTCAGTCAGTAGCTTCAAACATTTCTGGTATATGAAAAACATGTTTTTCAATGGCAAAAATCAATGAATATTGTAAATGCACAAACAGTAATATCTCCACATTGCAAGGTGCAATTCTGAAATTTTTTGCTTTTTCCTGCTAATCCTAGCATGATAAAGAAGATTCAAAGAGAGTGAGATGCCAGCTCCTTTCATTCAGTCAGTAGCTTCAAACATTTCTGGTATATGAAAAACATGTTTTTCAATGGCAAAAATCAATGAATATTGTAAATGCACAAACAGTAATATCTCCACATTGCACGGTGCAATTCTGAAATTTTTAGCTTTTTCCTGTTAATCCTAGCATGATAAAGAAGATTCAAAGAGAGTGAGATGCCAGCTCCTTTCATTCAGTCAGTAGCTTCAAACATTTCTGGTATATGAAAAACATGTTTTTCAATGGCAAAAATCAATGAATATTGTAAATGCACAAACAGTAATATCTCCACATTGCAAGGTGCAATTCTGAAATTTTTTGCTTTTTCCTGCTAATCCTAGCATGATAAAGAAGATTCAAAGAGAGTGAGATGCCAGGCTCCTTTCATTCAGTCAGTAGCTTCAAACATTTCTGGTATATGAAAAACATGTTTTTCAATGGCAAAAATCAATGAATATTGTAAATGCACAAACAGTAATATCCACATTGCACGGTGCAATTCTGAAATTTTTAGCTTTTTCCTGTTAATCCTAGCATGATAAAGAAGATTCAAAGAGAGTGAGATGCCAGCTCCTTTCATTCAGTCAGTAGCTTCAAACATTTCTGGTATATGAAAAACATGTTTTTCAATGGCAAAAATCAATGAATATTGTAAATGCACAAACAGTAATATCTCCACATTGCACGGTGCAATTTCTGAAATTTTTAGCTTTTTCCTGTTAATCCTAGCATGATAAAGAAGATTCAAAGAGAGTGAGATGCCAACTCCTTTCATTCAGTCAGTAGCTTCAAACATTTCTGGTATATGAAAAACATGTTTTTCAATGGCAAAAATCAATGAATATTGTAAATGCACAAACAGTAATATCTCCACATTGCAAGGTGCAATTCTGAAATTTTTTGCTTTTTCCTGCTAATCCTAGCATGATAAAGAAGATTCAAAGAGAGTGAGATGCCAGCTCCTTTCATTCAGTCAGTAGCTTCAAACATTTCTGGTATATGAAAAACATGTTTTTCAATGGCAAAAATCAATGAATATTGTAAATGCACAAACAGTAATATCTCCACATTGCACGGTGCAATTCTGAAATTTTTAGCTTTTTCCTGTTAATCCTAGCATGATAAAGAAGATTCAAAGAGAGTGAGATGCCAGCTCCTTTCATTCAGTCAGTAGCTTCAAACATTTCTGGTATATGAAAAACATGTTTTTCAATGGCAAAAATCAATGAATATTGTAAATGCACAAACAGTAATATCTCCACATTGCAAGGTGCAATTCTGAAATTTTTTGCTTTTTCCTGTTAATCCTAGCATGATAAAGAAGATTCAAAGAGAGTGAGATGCCAGCTCCTTTCATTCAGTCAGTAGCTTCAAACATTTCTGGTATATGAAAAACATGTTTTTCAATGGCAAAAATCAATGAATATTGTAAATGCACAAACAGTAATATCTCCACATTGCAAGGTGCAATTCTGAAATTTTTTGCTTTTTCCTGCTAATCCTAGCATGATAAAGAAGATTCAAAGAGAGTGAGATGCCAGCTCCTTTCATTCAGTCAGTAGCTTCAAACATTTCTGGTATATGAAAAACATGTTTTTCAATGGCAAAAATCAATGAATATTGTAAATGCACAAACAGTAATATCTCCACATTGCAAGGTGCAATTCTGAAATTTTTTGCTTTTTCCTGTTAATCCTAGCATGATAAAGAAGATTCAAAGAGAGTGAGATGCCAGCTTCTTTCATTCAGTCAGTAGCTTCAAACATTTCTGGTATATGAAAAACATGTTTTCAATGGCAAAAATCAATGAATATTGTAAATGCACAAACAGTAATATCTCCACATTGCAAGGTGCAATTCTGAAATTTTTTGCTTTTTCCTGCTAATCCTAGCATGATAAAGAAGATTCAAAGAGAGTGAGATGCCAGCTCCTTTCATTCAGTCAGTAGCTTCAAACATTTCTGGTATATGAAAAACATGTTTTTCAATGGCAAAAATCAATGAATATTGTAAATGCACAAACAGTAATATCTCCACATTGCACGGTGCAATTCTGAAATTTTTAGCTTTTTCCTGTTAATCCTAGCATGATAAAGAAGATTCAAAGAGAGTGAGATGCCAGCTCCTTTCATTCAGTCAGTAGCTTCAAACATTTCTGGTATATGAAAAACATGTTTTTCAATGGCAAAAATCAATGAATATTGTAAATGCACAAACAGTAATATCTCCACATTGCAAGGTGCAATTCAGAAATTTTTTTGCTTTTTCCTGCTAATCCTAGCATGATAAAGAAGATTCAAAGAGAGTGAGATGCCAGCTCCTTTCATTCAGTCAGTAGCTTCAAACATTTCTGGTATATGAAAAACATGTTTTTCAATGGCAAAAATCAATGAATATTGTAAATGCACAAACAGTAATATCTCCACATTGCACGGTGCAATTCTGAAATTTTTAGCTTTTTCCTGTTAATCCTAGCATGATAAAGAAGATTCAAAGAGAGTGAGATGCCAGCGCCTTTCATTCAGTCAGTAGCTTCAAACATTTCTGGTATATGAAAAACATGTTTTTCAATGGCAAAAATCAATGAATATTGTAAATGCACAAACAGTAATATCTCCACATTGCAAGGTGCAATTCTGAAATTTTTTGCTTTTTCCTGTTAATCCTAGCATGATAAAGAAGATTCAAAGAGAGTGAGATGCCAGCTCCTTTCATTCAGTCAGTAGCTTCAAACATTTCTGGTATATGAAAAACATGTTTTTCAATGGCAAAAATCAATGAATATTGTAAATGCACAAACAGTAATATCTCCACATTGCAAGGTGCAATTCTGAAATTTTTTGCTTTTTCCTGTTAATCCTAGCATGATAAAGAAGATTCAAAGAGAGTGAGATGCCAGCTCCTTTCATTCAGTCAGTAGCTTCAAACATTTCTGGTATATGAAAAACATGTTTTTCAATGGCAAAAATCAATGAATATTGTAAATGCACAAACAGTAATATCTCCACATTGCAAGGTGCAATTCTGAAATTTTTTGCTTTTTCCTGCTAATCCTAGCATGATAAAGAAGATTCAAAGAGAGTGAGATGCCAGCTCCTTTCATTCAGTCAGTAGCTTCAAACATTTCTGGTATATGAAAAACATGTTTTTCAATGGCAAAAATCAATGAATATTGTAAATGCACAAACAGTAATATCTCCACATTGCAAGGTGCAATTCTGAAATTTTTTGCTTTTTCCTGTTAATCCTAGCATGATAAAGAAGATTCAAAGAGAGTGAGATGCCAGCTTCTTTCATTCAGTCAGTAGCTTCAAACATTTCTGGTATATGAAAAACATGTTTTTCAATGGCAAAAATCAATGAATATTGTAAATGCACAAACAGTAATATCTCCACATTGCAAGGTGCAATTCTGAAATTTTTTGCTTTTTCCTGCTAATCCTAGCATGATAAAGAAGATTCAAAGAGAGTGAGATGCCAGCTCCTTTCATTCAGTCAGTAGCTTCAAACATTTCTGGTATATGAAAAACATGTTTTTCAATGGCAAAAATCAATGAATATTGTAAATGCACAAACAGTAATATCTCCACATTGCACGGTGCAATTCTGAAATTTTTAGCTTTTTCCTGTTAATCCTAGCATGATAAAGAAGATTCAAAGAGAGTGAGATGCCAGCTCCTTTCATTCAGTCAGTAGCTTCAAACATTTCTGGTATATGAAAAACATGTTTTTCAATGGCAAAAATCAATGAATATTGTAAATGCACAAACAGTAATATCTCCACATTGCAAGGTGCAATTCAGAAATTTTTTGCTTTTTCCTGCTAATCCTAGCATGATAAAGAAGATTCAAAGAGAGTGAGATGCCAGCTCCTTTCATTCAGTCAGTAGCTTCAAACATTTCTGGTATATGAAAAACATGTTTTTCAATGGCAAAAATCAATGAATATTGTAAATGCACAAACAGTAATATCTCCACATTGCACGGTGCAATTCTGAAATTTTTAGCTTTTTCCTGTTAATCCTAGCATGATAAAGAAGATTCAAAGAGAGTGAGATGCCAGCCCACTCCTTTCATTCAGTCAGTAGCTTCAAACATTTCTGGTATATGAAAAACATGTTTTTCAATGGCAAAAATCAATGAATATTGTAAATGCACAAACAGTAATATCTCCACATTGCAAGGTGCAATTCTGAAATTTTTTGCTTTTTCCTGTTAATCCTAGCATGATAAAGAAGATTCAAAGAGAGTGAGATGCCAGCTTCTTTCATTCAGTCAGTAGCTTCAAACATTTCTGGTATATGAAAAACATGTTTTTCAATGGCAAAAATCAATGAATATTGTAAATGCACAAACAGTAATATCTCCACATTGCAAGGTGCAATTCTGAAATTTTTTGCTTTTTCCTGCTAATCCTAGCATGATAAAGAAGATTCAAAGAGAGTGAGATGCCAGCTCCTTTCATTCAGTCAGTAGCTTCAAACATTTCTGGTATATGAAAAACATGTTTTTCAATGGCAAAAATCAATGAATATTGTAAATGCACAAACAGTAATATCTCCACATTGCACGGTGCAATTCTGAAATTTTTAGCTTTTTCCTGTTAATCCTAGCATGATAAAGAAGATTCAAAGAGAGTGAGATGCCAGCTCCTTTCATTCAGTCAGTAGCTTCAAACATTTCTGGTATATGAAAAACATGTTTTTCAATGGCAAAAATCAATGAATATTGTAAATGCACAAACAGTAATATCTCCACATTGCAAGGTGCAATTCAGAAATTTTTTGCTTTTTCCTGCTAATCCTAGCATGATAAAGAAGATTCAAAGAGAGTGAGATGCCAGCTCCTTTCATTCAGTCAGTAGCTTCAAACATTTCTGGTATATGAAAAACATGTTTTTCAATGGCAAAAATCAATGAATATTGTAAATGCACAAACAGTAATATCTCCACATTGCACGGTGCAATTCTGAAATTTTTAGCTTTTTCCTGTTAATCCTAGCATGATAAAGAAGATTCAAAGAGAGTGAGATGCCAGCTCCTTTCATTCAGTCAGTAGCTTCAAACATTTCTGGTATATGAAAAACATGTTTTTCAATGGCAAAAATCAATGAATATTGTAAATGCACAAACAGTAATATCTCCACATTGCACGGTGCAATTCTGAAATTTTTTGCTTTTTCCTGTTAATCCTAGCATGATAAAGAAGATTCAAAGAGAGTGAGATGCCAGCTCCTTTCATTCAGTCAGTAGCTTCAAACATTTCTGGTATATGAAAAACATGTTTTTCAATGGCAAAAATCAATGAATATTGTAAATGCACAAACAGTAATATCTCCACATTGCAAGGTGCAATTCTGAAATTTTTTGCTTTTTCCTGCTAATCCTAGCATGATACAGAAGATTCAAAGAGAGTGAGATGCCAGCTCCTTTCATTCAGTCAGTAGCTTCAAACATTTCTGGTATATGAAAAACATGTTTTTCAATGGCAAAAATCAATGAATATTGTAAATGCACAACAGTAATATCCACATTGCACGGTGCAATTCTGAAATTTTTAGCTTTTTCCTGTTAATCCTAGCATGATAAAGAAGATTCAAAGAGAGTGAGATGCCAGCTCCTTTCATTCAGTCAGTAGCTTCAAACATTTCTGGTATATGAAAAACATGTTTTTCAATGGCAAAAATCAATGAATATTGTAAATGCACAAACAGTAATATCTCCACATTGCACGGTGCAATTCTGAAATTTTTAGCTTTTTCCTGTTAATCCTAGCATGATAAAGAAGATTCAAAGAGAGTGAGATGCCAACTCCTTTCATTCAGTCAGTAGCTTCAAACATTTCTGGTATATGAAAAACATGTTTTTCAATGGCAAAAATCAATGAATATTGTAATGCACAAACAGTAATATCTCCACATTGCAAGGTGCAATTCTGAAATTTTTTGCTTTTTCCTGCTAATCCTAGCATGATAAAGAAGATTCAAAGAGAGTGAGATGCCAGCTCCTTTCATTCAGTCAGTAGCTTCAAACATTTCTGGTATATGAAAAACATGTTTTTCAATGGCAAAAATCAATGAATATTGTAAATGCACAAACAGTAATATCTCCACATTGCACGGTGCAATTCTGAAATTTTTAGCTTTTTCCTGTTAATCCTAGCATGATAAAGAAGATTCAAAGAGAGTGAGATGCCAGCTCCTTTCATTCAGTCAGTAGCTTCAAACATTTCTGGTATATGAAAAACATGTTTTTCAATGGCAAAAATCAATGAATATTGTAAATGCACAAACAGTAATATCTCCACATTGCAAGGTGCAATTCTGAAATTTTTTGCTTTTTCCTGTTAATCCTAGCATGATAAAGAAGATTCAAAGAGAGTGAGATGCCAGCTCCTTTCATTCAGTCAGTAGCTTCAAACATTTCTGGTATATGAAAAACATGTTTTTCAATGGCAAAAATCAATGAATATTGTAAATGCACAAACAGTAATATCTCCACATTGCAAGGTGCAATTCTGAAATTTTTTGCTTTTTCCTGCTAATCCTAGCATGATAAAGAAGATTCAAAGAGAGTGAGATGCCAGCTCCTTTCATTCAGTCAGTAGCTTCAAACATTTCTGGTATATGAAAAACATGTTTTTCAATGGCAAAAATCAATGAATATTGTAAATGCACAAACAGTAATATCTCCACATTGCAAGGTGCAATTCTGAAATTTTTTGCTTTTTCCTGTTAATCCTAGCATGATAAAGAAGATTCAAAGAGAGTGAGATGCCAGCTTCTTTCATTCAGTCAGTAGCTTCAAACATTTCTGGTATATGAAAAACATGTTTTTCAATGGCAAAAATCAATGAATATTGTAAATGCACAAACAGTAATATCTCCACATTGCAAGGTGCAATTCTGAAATTTTTTGCTTTTTCCTGCTAATCCTAGCATGATAAAGAAGATTCAAAGAGAGTGAGATGCCAGCTCCTTTCATTCAGTCAGTAGCTTCAAACATTTCTGGTATATGAAAAACATGTTTTTCAATGGCAAAAATCAATGAATATTGTAAATGCACAAACAGTAATATCTCCACATTGCACGGTGCAATTCTGAAATTTTTAGCTTTTTCCTGTTAATCCTAGCATGATAAAGAAGATTCAAAGAGAGTGAGATGCCAGCTCCTTTCATTCAGTCAGTAGCTT
This sequence comes from Phyllobates terribilis, assembly GCF_046119375.1. Taxonomy (NCBI): domain Eukaryota; kingdom Metazoa; phylum Chordata; class Amphibia; order Anura; family Dendrobatidae; genus Phyllobates; species Phyllobates terribilis. Next base: position 36,850 of record NW_027369382.1, read on the forward strand.
CAAACATTTCTGGTATATGAAAAACATGTTTTTCAATGGCAAAAATCAATGAATATTGTAAATGCACAAACAGTAATATCTCCACATTGCAAGGTGCAATTCAGAAATTTTTGCTTTTTCCTGCTAATCCTAGCATGATAAAGAAGATTCAAAGAGAGTGAGATGCCAGCTCCTTTCATTCAGTCAGTAGCTTCAAACATTTCTGGTATATGAAAAACATGTTTTTCAATGGCAAAAATCAATGAATATTGTAAATGCACAAACAGTAATATCTCCACATTGCACGGTGCAATTCTGAAATTTTTAGCTTTTTCCTGTTAATCCTAGCATGATAAAGAAGATTCAAAGAGAGTGAGATGCCAGCCCCTTTCATTCAGTCAGTAGCTTCAAACATTTCTGGTATATGAAAAACATGTTTTTCAATGGCAAAAATCATGAATATTGTAAATGCACAAACAGTAATATCTCCACATTGCAAGGTGCAATTCTGAAATTTTTTGCTTTTTCCTGTTAATCCTAGCATGATAAAGAAGATTCAAAGAGAGTGAGATGCCAGCTTCTTTCATTCAGTCAGTAGCTTCAAACATTTCTGGTATATGAAAAACATGTTTTCAATGGCAAAAATCAATGAATATTGTAAATGCACAAACAGTAATATCTCCACATTGCAAGGTGCAATTCTGAAATTTTTTGCTTTTTCCTGCTAATCCTAGCATGATAAAGAAGATTCAAAGAGAGTGAGATGCCAGCTCCTTTCATTCAGTCAGTAGCTTCAAACATTTCTGGTATATGAAAAACATGTTTTTCAATGGCAAAAATCAATGAATATTGTAAATGCACAAACAGTAATATCTCCACATTGCACGGTGCAATTCTGAAATTTTTAGCTTTTTCCTGTTAATCCTAGCATGATAAAGAAGATTCAAAGAGAGTGAGATGCCAGCTCCTTTCATTCAGTCAGTAGCTTCAAACATTTCTGGTATATGAAAAACATGTTTTTCAATGGCAAAAATCAATGAATATTGTAAATGCACAAACAGTAATATCTCCACATTGCAAGGTGCAATTCAGAAATTTTTTGCTTTTTCCTGCTAATCCTAGCATGATAAAGAAGATTCAAAGAGAGTGAGATGCCAGCTCCTTTCATTCAGTCAGTAGCTTCAAACATTTCTGGTATATGAAAAACATGTTTTTCAATGGCAAAAATCAATGAATATTGTAAATGCACAAACAGTAATATCTCCACATTGCACGGTGCAATTCTGAAATTTTTAGCTTTTTCCTGTTAATCCTAGCATGATAAAGAAGATTCAAAGAGAGTGAGATGCCAGCTCCTTTCATTCAGTCAGTAGCTTCAAACATTTCTGGTATATGAAAAACATGTTTTTCAATGGCAAAAATCAATGAATATTGTAAATGCACAAACAGTAATATCACCACATTGCAGGTGCAATTCTGAAATTTTTTGCTTTTTCCTGTTAATCCTAGCATGATAAAGAAGATTCAAAGAGAGTGAGATGCCAGCTCCTTTCATTCAGTCAGTAGCTTCAAACATTTCTGGTATATGAAAAACATGTTTGTCAATGGCAAAAATCAATGAATATTGTAAATGCACAAACATAATATCTCCACATTGCAAGGTGCAATTCTGAAATTTTTTGCTTTTTCCTGCTAATCCTAGCATGATAAAGAAGATTCAAAGAGAGTGAGATGCCAGCTCCTTTCATTCAGTCAGTAGCTTCAAACATTTCTGGTATATGAAAAACATGTTTTTCAATGGCAAAAATCAATGAATATTGTAAATGCACAAACAGTAATATCTCCACATTGCACGGTGCAATTCTGAAATTTTTAGCTTTTTCCTGTTAATCCTAGCATGATAAAGAAGATTCAAAGAGAGTGAGATGCCAGCTCCTTTCATTCAGTCAGTAGCTTCAAACATTTCTGGTATATGAAAAACATGTTTTTCAATGGCAAAAATCAATGAATATTGTAAATGCACAAACAGTAATATCTCCACATTGCAAGGTGCAATTCTGAAATTTTTTGCTTTTTCCTGCTAATCCTAGCATGATAAAGAAGATTCAAAGAGAGTGAGATGCCAGCTCCTTTCATTCAGTCAGTAGCTTCAAACATTTCTGGTATATGAAAAACATGTTTTTCAATGGCAAAAATCAATGAATATTGTAAATGCACAAACAGTAATATCTCCACATTGCACGGTGCAATTCTGAAATTTTTAGCTTTTTCCTGTTAATCCTAGCATGATAAAGAAGATTCAAAGAGAGTGAGATGCCAGCTCCTTTCATTCAGTCAGTAGCTTCAAACATTTCTGGTATATGAAAAACATGTTTTTCAATGGCAAAAATCAATGAATATTGTAAATGCACAAACAGTAATATCTCCACATTGCAAGGTGCAATTCTGAAATTTTTGCTTTTTCCTGCTAATCCTAGCATGATAAAGAAGATTCAAAGAGAGTGAGATGCCAGCTCCTTTCATTCAGTCAGTAGCTTCAAACATTTCTGGTATATGAAAAACATGTTTTTCAATGGCAAAAATCAATGAATATTGTAAATGCACAAACAGTAATATCTCCACATTGCAAGGTGCAATTCTGAAATTTTTTGCTTTTTCCTGCTAATCCTAGCATGATAAAGAAGATTCAAAGAGAGTGAGATGCCAGCTCCTTTCATTCAGTCAGTAGCTTCAAACATTTCTGGTATATGAAAAACATGTTTTTCAATGGCAAAAATCAATGAATATTGTAAATGCACAAACAGTAATATCTCCACATTGCACGGTGCAATTCTGAAATTTTTAGCTTTTTCCTGTTAATCCTAGCATGATAAAGAAGATTCAAAGAGAGTGAGATGCCAGCTCCTTTCATTCAGTCAGTAGCTTCAAACATTTCTGGTATATGAAAAACATGTTTTTCAATGGCAAAAATCAATGAATATTGTAAATGCACAAACAGTAATATCTCCACATTGCAAGGTGCAATTCTGAAATTTTTTGCTTTTTCCTGCTAATCCTAGCATGATAAAGAAGATTCAAAGAGAGTGAGATGCCAGCTCCTTTCATTCAGTCAGTAGCTTCAAACATTTCTGGTATATGAAAAACATGTTTTTCAATGGCAAAAATCAATGAATATTGTAAATGCACAAACAGTAATATCTCCACATTGCACGGTGCAATTCTGAAATTTTTAGCTTTTCCTGTTAATCCTAGCATGATAAAGAAGATTCATAGAGAGTGAGATGCCAGCTCCTTTCATTCAGTCAGTAGCTTCAAACATTTCTGGTATATGAAAAACATGTTTTTCAATGGCAAAAATCAATGAATATTGTAAATGCACAAACAGTAATATCTCCACATTGCAAGGTGCAATTCTGAAATTTTTTGCTTTTTCCTGCTAATCCTAGCATGATAAAGAAGATTCAAAGAGAGTGAGATGCCAGCTCCTTTCATTCAGTCAGTAGCTTCAAACATTTCTGGTATATGAAAAACATGTTTTTCAATGGCAAAAATCAATGAATATTGTAAATGCACAAACAGTAATATCCACATTGCACGGTGCAATTCTGAAATTTTTAGCTTTTTCCTGCTAATCCTAGCATGATAAAGAAGATTCAAAGAGAGTGAGATGCCAGCTCCTTTCATTCAGTCAGTAGCTTCAAACATTTCTGGTATATGAAAAACATGTTTTTCAATGGCAAAAATCAATGAATATTGTAAATGCACAAACAGTAATATCTCCACATTGCACGGTGCAATTCTGAAATTTTTAGCTTTTTCCTGTTAATCCTAGCATGATAAAGAAGATTCAAAGAGAGTGAGATGCCAGCTCCTTTCATTCAGTCAGTAGCTTCAAACATTTCTGGTATATGAAAAACATGTTTTTCAATGGCAAAAATCAATGAATATTGTAAATGCACAAACAGTAATATCTCCACATTGCAAGGTGCAATTCTGAAATTTTTTGCTTTTTCCTGCTAATCCTAGCATGATAAAGAAGATTCAAAGAGAGTGAGATGCCAGCTCCTTTCATTCAGTCAGTAGCTTCAAACATTTCTGGTATATGAAAAACATGTTTTTCAATGGCAAAAATCAATGAATATTGTAAATGCACAACAGTAATATCTCCACATTGCACGGTGCAATTCTGAAATTTTTAGCTTTTTCCTGTTAATCCTAGCATGATAAAGAAGATTCAAAGAGAGTGAGATGCCAGCTCCTTTCATTCAGTCAGTAGCTTCAAACATTTCTGGTATATGAAAAACATGTTTTTCAATGGCAAAAATCAATGAATATTGTAAATGCACAAACAGTAATATCTCCACATTGCAAGGTGCAATTCTGAAATTTTTTGCTTTTTCCTGTTAATCCTAGCATGATAAAGAAGATTCAAAGAGAGTGAGATGCCAGCTCTTTCATTCAGTCAGTAGCTTCAAACATTTCTGGTATATGAAAAACATGTTTTTCAATGGCAAAAATCAATGAATATTGTAAATGCACAAACAGTAATATCTCCACATTGCAAGGTGCAATTCTGAAATTTTTTGCTTTTTCCTGCTAATCCTAGCATGATAAAGAAGATTCAAAGAGAGTGAGATGCCAGCTCCTTTCATTCAGTCAGTAGCTTCAAACATTTCTGGTATATGAAAAACATGTTTTTCAATGGCAAAAATCAATGAATATTGTAAATGCACAAACAGTAATATCTCCACATTGCAAGGTGCAATTCTGAAATTTTTTAGCTTTTTCCTGTTAATCCTAGCATGATAAAGAAGATTCAAAGAGAGTGAGATGCCAGCTTCTTTTCATTCAGTCAGTAGCTTCAAACATTTCTGGTATATGAAAAACATGTTTTTCAATGGCAAAAATCAATGAATATTGTAAATGCACAAACAGTAATATCTCCACATTGCAAGGTGCAATTCTGAAATTTTTTGCTTTTTCCTGCTAATCCTAGCATGATAAAGAAGATTCAAAGAGAGTGAGATGCCAGCTCCTTTCATTCAGTCAGTAGCTTCAAACATTTCTGGTATATGAAAAACATGTTTTTCAATGGCAAAAATCAATGAATATTGTAAATGCACAAACAGTAATATCTCCACATTGCAAGGTGCAATTCTGAAATTTTTAGCTTTTTCCTGTTAATCCTAGCATGATAAAGAAGATTCAAAGAGAGTGAGATGCCAGCTCCTTTCATTCAGTCAGTAGCTTCAAACATTTCTGGTATATGAAAAACATGTTTTTCAATGGCAAAAATCAATGAATATTGTAAATGCACAAACAGTAATATCTCCACATTGCAAGGTGCAATTCTGAAATTTTTTGCATTTTCCTGCTAATCCTAGCATGATAAAGAAGATTCAAAGAGAGTGAGATGCCAGCTCCTTTCATTCAGTCAGTAGCTTCAAACATTTCTGGTATATGAAAAACATGTTTTTCAATGGCAAAAATCAATGAATATTGTAAATGCACAAACAGTAATATCTCCACATTGCAAGGTGCAATTCTGAAATTTTTTGCTTTTTCCTGTTTAATCCTAGCATGATAAAGAAGATTCAAAGAGAGTGAGATGCCAGCTCTTTCATTCAGTCAGTAGCTTCAAACATTTCTGGTATATGAAAAACATGTTTTTCAATGGCAAAAATCAATGAATATTGTAAATGCACAAACAGTATATCTCCACATTGCAAGGTGCAATTCTGAAATTTTTTGCTTTTTCCTGTTAATCCTAGCATGATAAAGAAGATTCAAAGAGAGTGAGATGCCAGCTTCTTTCATTCAGTCAGTAGCTTCAAACATTTCTGGTATATGAAAAACATGTTTTTCAATGGCAAAAATCAATGAATATTGTAAATGCACAAACAGTAATATCTCCACATTGCAAGGTGCAATTCTGAAATTTTTTGCTTTTTCCTGCTAATCCTAGCATGATAAAGAAGATTCAAAGAGAGTGAGATGCCAGCTCCTTTCATTCAGTCAGTAGCTTCAACATTTCTGGTATATGAAAAACATGTTTTTCAATGGCAAAAATCAATGAATATTGTAAATGCACAAACAGTAATATCTCCACATTGCACGGTGCAATTATCTCTGCTTTTCCTGCTAATCTAATGATATATGAAAAACATGTTTTTTCAATGGCAAACAATCAATGAATATTGTAAATGCACAAACAGTAATATCTCCACATTGCACGGTTGCAATT
>NW_027369383.1:0-43064 GCF_046119375.1 Phyllobates terribilis
CTTTGAATCTTCTTTATCATGCTAGGATTAACAGGAAAAAGCAAAAAATTTCAGAATTGCACCTTGCAATGTGGAGATATTACTGTTTGTGCATTTACAATATTCATTGATTTTTGCCATTGAAAAACGTCCAGAAATGTTTGAAGCTACTGACTGAATGAAAGGAGCTGGCATCTCACTCTCTTTGAATCTTCTTTATCATGCTAGGATTAGCAGGAAAAAGCAAAAAATTTCAGAATTGCACCTTGCAATGTGGAGATATTACTGTTTGTGCATTTACAATATTCATTGATTTTTGCCATTGAAAAACATGTTTTTCATATACCAGAAATGTTTGAAGCTACTGACTGAATGAAAGGAGCTGGCATCTCACTCTCTTTGAATCTTCTTTATCATGCTAGGATTAGCAGGAAAAAGCAAAAAATTTCAGAATTGCACCTTGCAATGTGGAGATATTACTGTTTGTGCATTTACAATATTCATTGATTTTTGCCATTGAAAAACATGTTTTTCATATACCAGAAATGTTTGAAGCTACTGACTGAATGAAAGGAGCTGGCATCTCACTCTCTTTGAATCTTCTTTATCATGCTAGGATTAGCAGGAAAAAGCAAAAAATTTCAGAATTGCACCTTGCAATGTGGAGATATTACTGTTTGTGCATTTACAATATTCATTGATTTTTGCCATTGAAAAACCTGTTTTTCATATACCAGAAATGTTTGAAGCTACTGACTGAATGAAAGGAGCTGGCATCTCACTCTCTTTGAATCTTCTTTATCATGCTAGGATTAGCAGGAAAAAGCAAAAAATTTCAGAATTGCACCTTGCAATGTGGAGATATTACTGTTTGTGCATTTACAATATTCATTGATTTTTGCCATTGAAAAACGTCCAGAAATGTTTGAAGCTACTGACTGAATGAAAGGAGCTGGCATCTCACTCTCTTTGAATCTTCTTTATCATGCTAGGATTAACAGGAAAAAGCAAAAAATCTCAGAATTGCACCTTGCAATGTGGAGATATTACTGTTTGTGCATTTACAATATTCATTGATTTTTGCCATTGAAAAACATGTTTTTCATATACAAGAAATGTTTGAAGCTACTGACTGAATGAAAGGAGCTGGCATCTCACTCTCTTTGAATCTTCTTTATCATGCTAGGATTAGCAGGAAAAAGCAAAAAATTTCAGAATTGCACCTTGCAATGTGGAGATATTACTGTTTGTGCATTTACAATATTCATTGATTTTTGCCATTGAAAAACATGTTTTTCATATACCAGAAATGTTTGAAGCTACTGACTGAATGAAAGGAGCTGGCATCTCACTCTCTTTGAATCTTCTTTATCATGCTAGGATTAGCAGGAAAAAGCAAAAAATTTCAGAATTGCACCTTGCAATGTGGAGATATTACTGTTTGTGCATTTACAATATTCATTGATTTTTGCCATTGAAAAACATGTTTTTCATATACCAGAAATGTTTGAAGCTACTGACTGAATGAAAGGAGCTGGCATCTCACTCTCTTTGAATCTTCTTTATCATGCTAGGATTAGCAGGAAAAAGCAAAAAATTTCAGAATTGCACCTTGCAATGTGGAGATATTACTGTTTGTGCATTTACAATATTCATTGATTTTTGCCATTGAAAAACATGTTTTTCATATACCAGAAATGTTTGAAGCTACTGACTGAATGAAAGGAGCTGGCATCTCACTCTCTTTGAATCTTCTTTATCATGCTAGGATTAGCAGGAAAAAGCAAAAAATTTCAGAATTGCACCTTGCAATGTGGAGATATTACTGTTTGTGCATTTACAATATTCATTGATTTTTGCCATTGAAAAACGTTCCAGAAATGTTTGAAGCTACTGACTGAATGAAAGGAGCTGGCATCTCACTCTCTTTGAATCTTCTTTATCATGCTAGGATTAGCAGGAAAAAGCAAAAAATTTCAGAATTGCACCTTGCAATGTGGAGATATTACTGTTTGTGCATTTACAATATTCATTGATTTTTGCCATTGAAAAACATGTTTTTCATATACCAGAAATGTTTGAAGCTACTGACTGAATGAAAGGAGCTGGCATCTCACTCTCTTTGAATCTTCTTTATCATGCTAGGATTAGCAGGAAAAAGCAAAAAATTTCAGAATTGCACCTTGCAATGTGGAGATATTACTGTTTGTGCATTTACAATATTCATTGATTTTTGCCATTGAAAAACATGTTTTTCATATACCAGAAATGTTTGAAGCTACTGACTGAATGAAAGGAGCTGGCATCTCACTCTCTTTGAATCTTCTTTATCATGCTAGGATTAACAGGAAAAAGCAAAAAATTTCAGAATTGCACCTTGCAATGTGGAGATATTACTGTTTGTGCATTTACAATATTCATTGATTTTTGCCATTGAAAAACATGTTTTTCATATACCAGAAATGTTTGAAGCTACTGACTGAATGAAAGGAGCTGGCATCTCACTCTCTTTGAATCTTCTTTATCATGCTAGGATTAGCAGGAAAAATCAAAAAATTTCAGAATTGCACCTTGCAATGTGGAGATATTACTGTTTGTGCATTTACAATATTCATTGATTTTTGCCATTGAAAAACGTTTTTCATATACCAGAAATGTTTGAAGCTACTGACTGAATGAAAGGAGCTGGCATCTCACTCTCTTTGAATCTTGTTTATCATGCTAGGATTAGCAGGAAAAAGCAAAAAATTTCAGAATTGCACCTTGCAATGTGGAGATATTACTGTTTGTGCATTTACAATATTCATTGATTTTTGCCATTGAAAAACATGTTTTTCATATACCAGAAATGTTTGAAGCTACTGACTGAATGAAAGGAGCTGGCATCTCACTCTCTTTGAATCTTCTTTATCATGCTAGGATTAGCAGGAAAAAGCAAAAAATTTCAGAATTGCACCTTGCAATGTGGAGATATTACTGTTTGTGCATTTACAATATTCATTGATTTTTGCCATTGAAAAACATGTTTTTCATATACCAGAAATGTTTGAAGCTACTGACTGAATGAAAGGAGCTGGCATCTCACTCTCTTTGAATCTTCTTTATCATGCTAGGATTAACAGGAAAAAGCAAAAAATTTCAGAATTGCACCTTGCAATGTGGAGATATTACTGTTTGTGCATTTACAATATTCATTGATTTTTGCCATTGAAAAACGTCCAGAAATGTTTGAAGCTACTGACTGAATGAAAGGAGCTGGCATCTCACTCTCTTTGAATCTTCTTTATCATGCTAGGATTAGCAGGAAAAAGCAAAAAATTTCAGAATTGCACCTTGCAATGTGGAGATATTACTGTTTGTGCATTTACAATATTCATTGATTTTTGCCATTGAAAAACATGTTTTTCATATACCAGAAATGTTTGAAGCTACTGACTGAATGAAAGGAGCTGGCATCTCACTCTCTTTGAATCTTCTTTATCTTGCTAGGATTAGCAGGAAAAAGCAAAAAATTTCAGAATTGCACCTTGCAATGTGGAGATATTACTGTTTGTGCATTTACAATATTCATTGATTTTTGCCATTGAAAAACATGTTTTTCATATACCAGAAATGTTTGAAGCTACTGACTGAATGAAAGGAGCTGGCATCTCACTCTCTTTGAATCTTCTTTATCATGCTAGGATTAGCAGGAAAAAGCAAAAAATTTCAGAATTGCACCTTGCAATGTGGAGATATTACTGTTTGTGCATTTACAATATTCATTGATTTTTGCCATTGAAAAACATGTTTTTCATATACCAGAAATGTTTGAAGCTACTGACTGAATGAAAGGAGCTGGCATCTCACTCTCTTTGAATCTTCTTTATCATGCTAGGATTAACAGGAAAAAGCAAAAAATTTCAGAATTGCACCTTGCAATGTGGAGATATTACTGTTTGTGCATTTACAATATTGATTGATTTTTGCCATTGAAAAACGTCCAGAAATGTTTGAAGCTACTGACTGAATGAAAGGAGCTGGCATCTCACTCTCTTTGAATCTTCTTTATCATGCTAGGATTAGCAGGAAAAAGCAAAAAATTTCAGAATTGCACCTTGCAATGTGGAGATATTACTGTTTGTGCATTTACAATATTCATTGATTTTTGCCATTGAAAAACATGTTTTTCATATACCAGAAATGTTTGAAGCTACTGACTGAATGAAAGGAGCTGGCATCTCACTCTCTTTGAATCTTCTTTATCATGCTAGGATTAGCAGGAAAAAGCAAAAAATTTCAGAATTGCACCTTGCAATGTGGAGATATTACTGTTTGTGCATTTACAATATTCATTGATTTTTGCCATTGAAAAACATGTTTTTCATATACCAGAAATGTTTGAAGCTACTGACTGAATGAAAGGAGCTGGCATCTCACTCTCTTTGAATCTTCTTTATCATGCTGGGATTAGCAGGAAAAAGCAAAAAATTTCAGAATTGCACCTTGCAATGTGGAGATATTACTGTTTGTGCATTTACAATATTCATTGATTTTTGCCATTGAAAAACATGTTTTTCATATACCAGAAATGTTTGAAGCTACTGACTGAATGAAAGGAGCTGGCATCTCACTCTCTTTGAATCTTCTTTATCATGCTAGGATTAGCAGGAAAAAGCAAAAAATTTCAGAATTGCACCTTGCAATGTGGAGATATTACTGTTTGTGCATTTACAATATTCATTGATTTTTGCCATTGAAAAACGTCCAGAAATGTTTGAAGCTACTGACTGAATGAAAGGAGCTGGCATCTCACTCTCTTTGAATCTTCTTTATCATGCTAGGATTAACAGGAAAAAGCAAAAAATTTCAGAATTGCACCTTGCAATGTGGAGATATTACTGTTTGTGCATTTACAATATTCATTGATTTTTGCCATTGAAAAACATCATGTTATTCATATACCAGAAGTTTGAAGCTACTGACTGAATGAAAGGAGCTGGCATCTCACTCTCTTTGAATCTTCTTTATCATGCTAGGATTAACAGGAAAAAGCAAAAAATTTCAGAATTGCACCTTGCAATGTGGAGATATTACTGTTTGTGCATTTACAATATTCATTGATTTTTGCCATTGAAAAACGTCCAGAAATGTTTGAAGCTACTGACTGAATGAAAGGAGCTGGCATCTCACTCTCTTTGAATCTTCTTTATCATGCTAGGATTAGCAGGAAAAAGCAAAAAATTTCAGAATTGCACCTTGCAATGTGGAGATATTACTGTTTGTGCATTTACAATATTCATTGATTTTTGCCATTGAAAAACATGTTTTTCATATACCAGAAATGTTTGAAGCTACTGACTGAATGAAAGGAGCTGGCATCTCACTCTCTTTGAATCTTCTTTATCATGCTAGGATTAGCAGGAAAAAGCAAAAAATTTCAGAATTGCACCTTGCAATGTGGAGATATTACTGTTTGTGCATTTACAATATTCATTGATTTTTGCCATTGAAAAACATGTTTTTCATATACCAGAAATGTTTGAAGCTACTGACTGAATGAAAGGAGCTGGCATCTCACTCTCTTTGAATCTTCTTTATCATGCTAGGATTAGCAGGAAAAAGCAAAAAATTTCAGAATTGCACCTTGCAATGTGGAGATATTACTGTTTGTGCATTTACAATATTCATTGATTTTTGCCATTGAAAAACGTCCAGAAATGTTTGAAGCTACTGACTGAATGAAAGGAGCTGGCATCTCACTCTCTTTGAATCTTCTTTATCATGCTAGGATTAACAGGAAAAAGCAAAAAATTTCAGAATTGCACCTTGCAATGTGGAGATATTACTGTTTGTGCATTTACAATATTCATTGATTTTTGCCATTGAAAAACGTCCAGAAATGTTTGAAGCTACTGACTGAATGAAAGGAGCTGGCATCTCACTCTCTTTGAATCTTCTTTATCATGCTAGGATTAGCAGGAAAAAGCAAAAAATTTCAGAATTGCACCTTGCAATGTGGAGATATTACTGTTTGTGCATTTACAATATTCATTGATTTTTGCCATTGAAAAACATGTTTTTCATATACCAGAAATGTTTGAAGCTACTGACTGAATGAAAGGAGCTGGCATCTCACTCTCTTTGAATCTTCTTTATCATGCTAGGATTAGCAGGAAAAAGCAAAAAATTTCAGAATTGCACCTTGCAATGTGGAGATATTACTGTTTGTGCATTTACAATATTCATTGATTTTTGCCATTGAAAAACATGTTTTTCATATACCAGAAATGTTTGAAGCTACTGACTGAATGAAAGGAGCTGGCATCTCACTCTCTTTGAATCTTCTTTATCATGCTAGGATTAGCAGGAAAAAGCAAAAAATTTCAGAATTGCACCTTGCAATGTGGAGATATTACTGTTTGTGCATTTACAATATTCATTGATTTTTGCCATTGAAAAACGTCCAGAAATGTTTGAAGCTACTGACTGAATGAAAGGAGCTGGCATCTCACTCTCTTTGAATCTTCTTTATCATGCTAGGATTAACAGGAAAAAGCAAAAAATTTCAGAATTGCACCTTGCAATGTGGAGATATTACTGTTTGTGCATTTACAATATTCATTGATTTTTGCCATTGAAAAACGTCCAGAAATGTTTGAAGCTACTGACTGAATGAAAGGAGCTGGCATCTCACTCTCTTTGAATCTTCTTTATCATGCTAGGATTAGCAGGAAAAAGCAAAAAATTTCAGAATTGCACCTTGCAATGTGGAGATATTACTGTTTGTGCATTTACAATATTCATTGATTTTTGCCATTGAAAAACATGTTTTTCATATACCAGAAATGTTTGAAGCTACTGACTGAATGAAAGGAGCTGGCATCTCACTCTCTTTGAATCTTCTTTATCATGCTAGGATTAGCAGGAAAAAGCAAAAAATTTCAGAATTGCACCTTGCAATGTGGAGATATTATTGTTTGTGCATTTACAATATTCATTGATTTTTGCCATTGAAAAACATCATGTTATTCATATACCAGAAATGTTTGAAGCTACTGACTGAATGAAAGGAGCTGGCACCTCACTCTCTTTGAATCTTCTTTATCATGCTAGGATTAACAGGAAAAAGCAAAAAAATTTCAGAATTGCACCTTGCAATGTGGAGATATTACTGTTTGTGCATTTACAATATTCATTGATTTTTGCCATTGAAAAACATGTTTTTCATATACCAGAAATGTTTGAAGCTACTGACTGAATGAAAGGAGCTGGCATCTCACTCTCTTTGAATCTTCTTTATCATGCTAGGATTAGCAGGAAAAAGCAAAAAATTTCAGAATTGCACCTTGCAATGTGGAGATATTACTGTTTGTGCATTTACAATATTCATTGATTTTTGCCATTGAAAAACATGTTTTTCATATACCAGAAATGTTTGAAGCTACTGACTGAATGAAAGGAGCTGGCATCTCACTCTCTTTGAATCTTCTTTATCTTGCTAGGATTAGCAGGAAAAAGCAAAAAATTTCAGAATTGCACCTTGCAATGTGGAGATATTACTGTTTGTGCATTTACAATATTCATTGATTTTTGCCATTGAAAAACATGTTTTTCATATACCAGAAATGTTTGAAGCTACTGACTGAATGAAAGGAGCTGGCATCTCACTCTCTTTGAATCTTCTTTATCATGCTAGGATTAGCAGGAAAAAGCAAAAAATTTCAGAATTGCACCTTGCAATGTGGAGATATTACTGTTTGTGCATTTACAATATTCATTGATTTTTGCCATTGAAAAACATGTTTTTCATATACCAGAAATGTTTGAAGCTACTGACTGAATGAAAGGAGCTGGCATCTCACTCTCTTTGAATCTTCTTTATCATGCTAGGATTAACAGGAAAAAGCAAAAAATTTCAGAATTGCACCTTGCAATGTGGAGATATTACTGTTTGTGCATTTACAATATTCATTGATTTTTGCCATTGAAAAACGTCCAGAAATGTTTGAAGCTACTGACTGAATGAAAGGAGCTGGCATCTCACTCTCTTTGAATCTTCTTTATCATGCTAGGATTAGCAGGAAAAAGCAAAAAATTTCAGAATTGCACCTTGCAATGTGGAGATATTACTGTTTGTGCATTTACAATATTCATTGATTTTTGCCATTGAAAAACATGTTTTTCATATACCAGAAATGTTTGAAGCTACTGACTGAATGAAAGGAGCTGGCATCTCACTCTCTTTGAATCTTCTTTATCATGCTAGGATTAGCAGGAAAAAGCAAAAAATTTCAGAATTGCACCTTGCAATGTGGAGATATTACTGTTTGTGCATTTACAATATTCATTGATTTTTGCCATTGAAAAACATGTTTTTCATATACCAGAAATGTTTGAAGCTACTGACTGAATGAAAGGAGCTGGCATCTCACTCTCTTTGAATCTTCTTTATCATGCTAGGATTAACAGGAAAAAGCAAAAAATTTCAGAATTGCACCTTGCAATGTGGAGATATTACTGTTTGTGCATTTACAATATTCATTGATTTTTGCCATTGAAAAACATGTTTTTCATATACCAGAAATGTTTGAAGCTACTGACTGAATGAAAGGAGCTGGCATCTCACTCTCTTTGAATCTTCTTTATCATGCTAGGATTAGCAGGAAAAATCAAAAAATTTCAGAATTGCACCTTGCAATGTGGAGATATTACTGTTTGTGCATTTACAATATTCATTGATTTTTGCCATTGAAAAACGTTTTTCATATACCAGAAATGTTTGAAGCTACTGACTGAATGAAAGGAGCTGGCATCTCACTCTCTTTGAATCTTGTTTATCATGCTAGGATTAGCAGGAAAAAGCAAAAAATTTCAGAATTGCACCTTGCAATGTGGAGATATTACTGTTTGTGCATTTACAATATTCATTGATTTTTGCCATTGAAAAACATGTTTTTCATATACCAGAAATGTTTGAAGCTACTGACTGAATGAAAGGAGCTGGCATCTCACTCTCTTTGAATCTTCTTTATCATGCTAGGATTAGCAGGAAAAAGCAAAAAATTTCAGAATTGCACCTTGCAATGTGGAGATATTACTGTTTGTGCATTTACAATAGTCATTGATTTTTGCCATTGAAAAACATGTTTTTCATATACCAGAAATGTTTGAAGCTACTGACTGAATGAAAGGAGCTGGCATCTCACTCTCTTTGAATCTTCTTTATCATGCTAGGATTAACAGGAAAAAGCAAAAAATTTCAGAATTGCACCTTGCAATGTGGAGATATTACTGTTTGTGCATTTACAATATTCATTGATTTTTGCCATTGAAAAACGTCCAGAAATGTTTGAAGCTACTGACTGAATGAAAGGAGCTGGCATCTCACTCTCTTTGAATCTTCTTTATCATGCTAGGATTAGCAGGAAAAAGCAAAAAATTTCAGAATTGCACCTTGCAATGTGGAGATATTACTGTTTGTGCATTTACAATATTCATTGATTTTTGCCATTGAAAAACATGTTTTTCATATACCAGAAATGTTTGAAGCTACTGACTGAATGAAAGGAGCTGGCATCTCACTCTCTTTGAATCTTCTTTATCTTGCTAGGATTAGCAGGAAAAAGCAAAAAATTTCAGAATTGCACCTTGCAATGTGGAGATATTACTGTTTGTGCATTTACAATATTCATTGATTTTTGCCATTGAAAAACATGTTTTTCATATACCAGAAATGTTTGAAGCTACTGACTGAATGAAAGGAGCTGGCATCTCACTCTCTTTGAATCTTCTTTATCATGCTAGGATTAGCAGGAAAAAGCAAAAAATTTCAGAATTGCACCTTGCAATGTGGAGATATTACTGTTTGTGCATTTACAATATTCATTGATTTTTGCCATTGAAAAACATGTTTTTCATATACCAGAAATGTTTGAAGCTACTGACTGAATGAAAGGAGCTGGCATCTCACTCTCTTTGAATCTTCTTTATCATGCTAGGATTAACAGGAAAAAGCAAAAAATTTCAGAATTGCACCTTGCAATGTGGAGATATTACTGTTTGTGCATTTACAATATTGATTGATTTTTGCCATTGAAAAACGTCCAGAAATGTTTGAAGCTACTGACTGAATGAAAGGAGCTGGCATCTCACTCTCTTTGAATCTTCTTTATCATGCTAGGATTAGCAGGAAAAAGCAAAAAATTTCAGAATTGCACCTTGCAATGTGGAGATATTACTGTTTGTGCATTTACAATATTCATTGATTTTTGCCATTGAAAAACATGTTTTTCATATACCAGAAATGTTTGAAGCTACTGACTGAATGAAAGGAGCTGGCATCTCACTCTCTTTGAATCTTCTTTATCATGCTAGGATTAGCAGGAAAAAGCAAAAAATTTCAGAATTGCACCTTGCAATGTGGAGATATTACTGTTTGTGCATTTACAATATTCATTGATTTTTGCCATTGAAAAACATGTTTTTCATATACCAGAAATGTTTGAAGCTACTGACTGAATGAAAGGAGCTGGCATCTCACTCTCTTTGAATCTTCTTTATCATGCTGGGATTAGCAGGAAAAAGCAAAAAATTTCAGAATTGCACCTTGCAATGTGGAGATATTACTGTTTGTGCATTTACAATATTCATTGATTTTTGCCATTGAAAAACATGTTTTTCATATACCAGAAATGTTTGAAGCTACTGACTGAATGAAAGGAGCTGGCATCTCACTCTCTTTGAATCTTCTTTATCATGCTAGGATTAGCAGGAAAAAGCAAAAAATTTCAGAATTGCACCTTGCAATGTGGAGATATTACTGTTTGTGCATTTACAATATTCATTGATTTTTGCCATTGAAAAACGTCCAGAAATGTTTGAAGCTACTGACTGAATGAAAGGAGCTGGCATCTCACTCTCTTTGAATCTTCTTTATCATGCTAGGATTAACAGGAAAAAGCAAAAAATTTCAGAATTGCACCTTGCAATGTGGAGATATTACTGTTTGTGCATTTACAATATTCATTGATTTTTGCCATTGAAAAACATCATGTTATTCATATACCAGAAGTTTGAAGCTACTGACTGAATGAAAGGAGCTGGCATCTCACTCTCTTTGAATCTTCTTTATCATGCTAGGATTAGCAGGAAAAAGCAAAAAATTTCAGAATTGCACCTTGCAATGTGGAGATATTACTGTTTGTGCATTTACAATATTCATTGATTTTTGCCATTGAAAAACGTCCAGAAATGTTTGAAGCTACTGACTGAATGAAAGGAGCTGGCATCTCACTCTCTTTGAATCTTCTTTATCATGCTAGGATTAACAGGAAAAAGCAAAAAATTTCAGAATTGCACCTTGCAATGTGGAGATATTACTGTTTGTGCATTTACAATATTCATTGATTTTTGCCATTGAAAAACGTCCAGAAATGTTTGAAGCTACTGACTGAATGAAAGGAGCTGGCATCTCACTCTCTTTGAATCTTCTTTATCATGCTAGGATTAGCAGGAAAAAGCAAAAAATTTCAGAATTGCACCTTGCAATGTGGAGATATTACTGTTTGTGCATTTACAATATTCATTGATTTTTGCCATTGAAAAACATGTTTTTCATATACCAGAAATGTTTGAAGCTACTGACTGAATGAAAGGAGCTGGCATCTCACTCTCTTTGAATCTTCTTTATCATGCTAGGATTAGCAGGAAAAAGCAAAAAATTTCAGAATTGCACCTTGCAATGTGGAGATATTACTGTTTGTGCATTTACAATATTCATTGATTTTTGCCATTGAAAAACATGTTTTTCATATACCAGAAATGTTTGAAGCTACTGACTGAATGAAAGGAGCTGGCATCTCACTCTCTTTGAATCTTCTTTATCATGCTAGGATTAGCAGGAAAAAGCAAAAAATTTCAGAATTGCACCTTGCAATGTGGAGATATTACTGTTTGTGCATTTACAATATTCATTGATTTTTGCCATTGAAAAACGTCCAGAAATGTTTGAAGCTACTGACTGAATGAAAGGAGCTGGCATCTCACTCTCTTTGAATCTTCTTTATCATGCTAGGATTAGCAGGAAAAAGCAAAAAATTTCAGAATTGCACCTTGCAATGTGGAGATATTACTGTTTGTGCATTTACAATATTCATTGATTTTTGCCATTGAAAAACATGTTTTTCATATACCAGAAATGTTTGAAGCTACTGACTGAATGAAAGGAGCTGGCATCTCACTCTCTTTGAATCTTCTTTATCATGCTAGGATTAGCAGGAAAAAGCAAAAAATTTCAGAATTGCACCTTGCAATGTGGAGATATTATTGTTTGTGCATTTACAATATTCATTCATTTTTGCCATTGAAAAACATCATGTTATTCATATACCAGAAATGTTTGAAGCTACTGACTGAATGAAAGGAGCTGGCACCTCACTCTCTTTGAATCTTCTTTATCATGCTAGGATTAACAGGAAAAAGCAAAAAAATCTCAGAATTGCACCTTGCAATGTGGAGATATTACTGTTTGTGCATTTACAATATTCATTGATTTTTGCCATTGAAAAACATGTTTTTCATATACCAGAAATGTTTGAAGCTACTGACTGAATGAAAGGAGCTGGCATCTCACTCTCTTTGAATCTTCTTTATCATGCTAGGATTAGCAGGAAAAAGCAAAAAATTTCAGAATTGCACCTTGCAATGTGGAGATATTACTGTTTGTGCATTTACAATATTCATTGATTTTTGCCATTGAAAAACATGTTTTTCATATACCAGAAATGTTTGAAGCTACTGACTGAATGAAAGGAGCTGGCATCTCACTCTCTTTGAATCTTCTTTATCTTGCTAGGATTAGCAGGAAAAAGCAAAAAATTTCAGAATTGCACCTTGCAATGTGGAGATATTACTGTTTGTGCATTTACAATATTCATTGATTTTTGCCATTGAAAAACATGTTTTTCATATACCAGAAATGTTTGAAGCTACTGACTGAATGAAAGGAGCTGGCATCTCACTCTCTTTGAATCTTCTTTATCATGCTAGGATTAGCAGGAAAAAGCAAAAAATTTCAGAATTGCACCTTGCAATGTGGAGATATTACTGTTTGTGCATTTACAATATTCATTGATTTTTGCCATTGAAAAACATGTTTTTCATATACCAGAAATGTTTGAAGCTACTGACTGAATGAAAGGAGCTGGCATCTCACTCTCTTTGAATCTTCTTTATCATGCTAGGATTAACAGGAAAAAGCAAAAAATTTCAGAATTGCACCTTGCAATGTGGAGATATTACTGTTTGTGCATTTACAATATTCATTGATTTTTGCCATTGAAAAACGTCCAGAAATGTTTGAAGCTACTGACTGAATGAAAGGAGCTGGCATCTCACTCTCTTTGAATCTTCTTTATCATGCTAGGATTAGCAGGAAAAAGCAAAAAATTTCAGAATTGCACCTTGCAATGTGGAGATATTACTGTTTGTGCATTTACAATATTCATTGATTTTTGCCATTGAAAAACATGTTTTTCATATACCAGAAATGTTTGAAGCTACTGACTGAATGAAAGGAGCTGGCATCTCACTCTCTTTGAATCTTCTTTATCATGCTAGGATTAGCAGGAAAAAGCAAAAAATTTCAGAATTGCACCTTGCAATGTGGAGATATTACTGTTTGTGCATTTACAATATTCATTGATTTTTGCCATTGAAAAACATGTTTTTCATATACCAGAAATGTTTGAAGCTACTGACTGAATGAAAGGAGCTGGCATCTCACTCTCTTTGAATCTTCTTTATCATGCTAGGATTAACAGGAAAAAGCAAAAAATTTCAGAATTGCACCTTGCAATGTGGAGATATTACTGTTTGTGCATTTACAATATTCATTGATTTTTGCCATTGAAAAACATGTTTTTCATATACCAGAAATGTTTGAAGCTACTGACTGAATGAAAGGAGCTGGCATCTCACTCTCTTTGAATCTTCTTTATCATGCTAGGATTAGCAGGAAAAATCAAAAAATTTCAGAATTGCACCTTGCAATGTGGAGATATTACTGTTTGTGCATTTACAATATTCATTGATTTTTGCCATTGAAAAACGTTTTTCATATACCAGAAATGTTTGAAGCTACTGACTGAATGAAAGGAGCTGGCATCTCACTCTCTTTGAATCTTGTTTATCATGCTAGGATTAGCAGGAAAAAGCAAAAAATTTCAGAATTGCACCTTGCAATGTGGAGATATTACTGTTTGTGCATTTACAATATTCATTGATTTTTGCCATTGAAAAACATGTTTTTCATATACCAGAAATGTTTGAAGCTACTGACTGAATGAAAGGAGCTGGCATCTCACTCTCTTTGAATCTTCTTTATCATGCTAGGATTAGCAGGAAAAAGCAAAAAATTTCAGAATTGCACCTTGCAATGTGGAGATATTACTGTTTGTGCATTTACAATATTCATTGATTTTTGCCATTGAAAAACATGTTTTTCATATACCAGAAATGTTTGAAGCTACTGACTGAATGAAAGGAGCTGGCATCTCACTCTCTTTGAATCTTCTTTATCATGCTAGGATTAACAGGAAAAAGCAAAAAATTTCAGAATTGCACCTTGCAATGTGGAGATATTACTGTTTGTGCATTTACAATATTCATTGATTTTTGCCATTGAAAAACGTCCAGAAATGTTTGAAGCTACTGACTGAATGAAAGGAGCTGGCATCTCACTCTCTTTGAATCTTCTTTATCATGCTAGGATTAGCAGGAAAAAGCAAAAAATTTCAGAATTGCACCTTGCAATGTGGAGATATTACTGTTTGTGCATTTACAATATTCATTGATTTTTGCCATTGAAAAACATGTTTTTCATATACCAGAAATGTTTGAAGCTACTGACTGAATGAAAGGAGCTGGCATCTCACTCTCTTTGAATCTTCTTTATCTTGCTAGGATTAGCAGGAAAAAGCAAAAAATTTCAGAATTGCACCTTGCAATGTGGAGATATTACTGTTTGTGCATTTACAATATTCATTGATTTTTGCCATTGAAAAACATGTTTTTCATATACCAGAAATGTTTGAAGCTACTGACTGAATGAAAGGAGCTGGCATCTCACTCTCTTTGAATCTTCTTTATCATGCTAGGATTAGCAGGAAAAAGCAAAAAATTTCAGAATTGCACCTTGCAATGTGGAGATATTACTGTTTGTGCATTTACAATATTCATTGATTTTTGCCATTGAAAAACATGTTTTTCATATACCAGAAATGTTTGAAGCTACTGACTGAATGAAAGGAGCTGGCATCTCACTCTCTTTGAATCTTCTTTATCATGCTAGGATTAACAGGAAAAAGCAAAAAATTTCAGAATTGCACCTTGCAATGTGGAGATATTACTGTTTGTGCATTTACAATATTGATTGATTTTTGCCATTGAAAAACGTCCAGAAATGTTTGAAGCTACTGACTGAATGAAAGGAGCTGGCATCTCACTCTCTTTGAATCTTCTTTATCATGCTAGGATTAGCAGGAAAAAGCAAAAAATTTCAGAATTGCACCTTGCAATGTGGAGATATTACTGTTTGTGCATTTACAATATTCATTGATTTTTGCCATTGAAAAACATGTTTTTCATATACCAGAAATGTTTGAAGCTACTGACTGAATGAAAGGAGCTGGCATCTCACTCTCTTTGAATCTTCTTTATCATGCTAGGATTAGCAGGAAAAAGCAAAAAATTTCAGAATTGCACCTTGCAATGTGGAGATATTACTGTTTGTGCATTTACAATATTCATTGATTTTTGCCATTGAAAAACATGTTTTTCATATACCAGAAATGTTTGAAGCTACTGACTGAATGAAAGGAGCTGGCATCTCACTCTCTTTGAATCTTCTTTATCATGCTGGGATTAGCAGGAAAAAGCAAAAAATTTCAGAATTGCACCTTGCAATGTGGAGATATTACTGTTTGTGCATTTACAATATTCATTGATTTTTGCCATTGAAAAACATGTTTTTCATATACCAGAAATGTTTGAAGCTACTGACTGAATGAAAGGAGCTGGCATCTCACTCTCTTTGAATCTTCTTTATCATGCTAGGATTAGCAGGAAAAAGCAAAAAATTTCAGAATTGCACCTTGCAATGTGGAGATATTACTGTTTGTGCATTTACAATATTCATTGATTTTTGCCATTGAAAAACGTCCAGAAATGTTTGAAGCTACTGACTGAATGAAAGGAGCTGGCATCTCACTCTCTTTGAATCTTCTTTATCATGCTAGGATTAACAGGAAAAAGCAAAAAATTTCAGAATTGCACCTTGCAATGTGGAGATATTACTGTTTGTGCATTTACAATATTCATTGATTTTTGCCATTGAAAAACGTCCAGAAATGTTTGAAGCTACTGACTGAATGAAAGGAGCTGGCATCTCACTCTCTTTGAATCTTCTTTATCATGCTAGGATTAGCAGGAAAAAGCAAAAAATTTCAGAATTGCACCTTGCAATGTGGAGATATTACTGTTTGTGCATTTACAATATTCATTGATTTTTGCCATTGAAAAACATGTTTTTCATATACCAGAAATGTTTGAAGCTACTGACTGAATGAAAGGAGCTGGCATCTCACTCTCTTTGAATCTTCTTTATCATGCTAGGATTAGCAGGAAAAAGCAAAAAATTTCAGAATTGCACGTTGCAATGTGGAGATATTACTGTTTGTGCATTTACAATATTCATTGATTTTTGCCATTGAAAAACATGTTTTTCATATACCAGAAATGTTTGAAGCTACTGACTGAATGAAAGGAGCTGGCATCTCACTCTCTTTGAATCTTCTTTATCATGCTAGGATTAGCAGGAAAAAGCAAAAAATTTCAGAATTGCACCTTGCAATGTGGAGATATTACTGTTTGTGCATTTACAATATTCATTGATTTTTGCCATTGAAAAACATGTTTTTCATATACCAGAAATGTTTGAAGCTACTGACTGAATGAAAGGAGCTGGCATCTCACTCTCTTTGAATCTTCTTTATCATGCTAGGATTAACAGGAAAAAGCAAAAAATTTCAGAATTGCACCTTGCAATGTGGAGATATTACTGTTTGTGCATTTACAATATTCATTGATTTTGGCCATTGAAAAACGTCCAGAAATGTTTGAAGCTACTGACTGAATGAAAGGAGCTGGCATCTCACTCTCTTTGAATCTTCTTTATCATGCTAGGATTAGCAGGAAAAAGCAAAAAATTTCAGAATTGCACCTTGCAATGTGGAGATATTACTGTTTGTGCATTTACAATATTCATTGATTTTTGCCATTGAAAAACATGTTTTTCATATACCAGAAATGTTTGAAGCTACTGACTGAATGAAAGGAGCTGGCATCTCACTCTCTTTGAATCTTCTTTATCATGCTAGGATTAGCAGGAAAAAGCAAAAAATTTCAGAATTGCACCTTGCAATGTGGAGATATTACTGTTTGTGCATTTACAATATTCATTGATTTTTGCCATTGAAAAACATGTTTTTCATATACCAGAAATGTTTGAAGCTACTGACTGAATGAAAGGAGCTGGCATCTCACTCTCTTTGAATCTTCTTTATCATGCTAGGATTAGCAGGAAAAAGCAAAAAATTTCAGAATTGCACCTTGCAATGTGGAGATATTACTGTTTGTGCATTTACAATATTCATTGATTTTTGCCATTGAAAAACGTCCAGAAATGTTTGAAGCTACTGACTGAATGAAAGGAGCTGGCATCTCACTCTCTTTGAATCTTCTTTATCATGCTAGGATTAACAGGAAAAAGCAAAAAATTTCAGAATTGCACCTTGCAATGTGGAGATATTACTGTTTGTGCATTTACAATATTCATTGATTTTTGCCATTGAAAAACGTCCAGAAATGTTTGAAGCTACTGACTGAATGAAAGGAGCTGGCATCTCACTCTCTTTGAATCTTCTTTATCATGCTAGGATTAGCAGGAAAAAGCAAAAAATTTCAGAATTGCACCTTGCAATGTGGAGATATTACTGTTTGTGCATTTACAATATTCATTGATTTTTGCCATTGAAAAACATCATGTTATTCATATACCAGAAATGTTTGAAGCTACTGACTGAATGAAAGGAGCTGGCACCTCACTCTCTTTGAATCTTCTTTATCATGCTAAGATTAGCAGGAAAAAGCAAAAAATTTCAGAATTGCACCTTGCAATGTGGAGATATTACTGTTTGTGCATTTACAATATTCATTGTTTTTTGCCATTGAAAAACGTCCAGAAATGTTTGAAGCTACTGACTGAATGAAAGGAGCTGGCATCTCACTCTCTTTGAATCTTCTTTATCATGCTAGGATTAGCAGGAAAAAGCAAAAAATTTCAGAATTGCACCTTGCAATGTGGAGATATTACTGTTTGTGCATTTACAATATTCATTGATTTTTGCCATTGAAAAACATCATGTTATTCATATACCAGAAATGTTTGAAGCTACTGACTGAATGAAAGGAGCTGGCATCTCACTCTCTTTGAATCTTCTTTATCATGCTAGGATTAACAGGAAAAAGCAAAAAATTTCAGAATTGCACCTTGCAATGTGGAGATATTACTGTTTGTGCATTTACAATATTCATTGATTTTTGGCATTGAAAAACATGTTTTTCATATACCAGAAATGTTTGAAGCTACTGACTGAATGAAAGGAGCTGGCATCTCACTCTCTTTGAATCTTCTTTATCATGCTAGGATTAGCAGGAAAAAGCAAAAAATTTCAGAATTGCACCTTGCAATGTGGAGATATTACTGTTTGTGCATTTACAATATTCATTGATTTTTGCCATTGAAAAACATGTTTTTCATATACCAGAAATGTTTGAAGCTACTGACTGAATGAAAGGAGCTGGCATCTCACTCTCTTTGAATCTTCTTTATCATGCTAGGATTAGCAGGAAAAAGCAAAAAATTTCAGAATTGCACCTTGCAATGTGGAGATATTACTGTTTGTGCATTTACAATATTCATTGATTTTTGCCATTGAAAAACATGTTTTTCATATACCAGAAATGTTTGAAGCTACTGACTGAATGAAAGGAGCTGGCATCTCACTCTCTTTGAATCTTCTTTATCATGCTAGGATTAACAGGAAAAAGCAAAAAATTTCAGAATTGCACCTTGCAATGTGGAGATATTACTGTTTGTGCATTTACAATATTCATTGATTTTTGCCATTGAAAAACGTCCAGAAATGTTTGAAGCTACTGACTGAATGAAAGGAGCTGGCATCTCACTCTCTTTGAATCTTCTTTATCATGCTAGGATTAACAGGAAAAAGCAAAAAATTTCAGAATTGCACCTTGCAATGTGGAGATATTACTGTTTGTGCATTTACAATATTCATTGATTTTTGCCATTGAAAAACATGTTTTTCATATACCAGAAATGTTTGAAGCTACTGACTGAATGAAAGGAGCTGGCATCTCACTCTCTTTGAATCTTCTTTATCATGCTAGGATTAGCAGGAAAAAGCAAAAAATTTCAGAATTGCACCTTGCAATGTGGAGATATTACTGTTTGTGCATTTACAATATTCATTGATTTTTGCCATTGAAAAACGTCCAGAAATGTTTGAAGCTACTGACTGAATGAAAGGAGCTGGCATCTCACTCTCTTTGAATCTTCTTTATCATGCTAGGATTAGCAGGAAAAAGCAAAAAATTTCAGAATTGCACCTTGCAATGTGGAGATATTACTGTTTGTGCATTTACAATATTCATTGATTTTTGCCATTGAAAAACATGTTTTTCATATACCAGAAATGTTTGAAGCTACTGACTGAATGAAAGGAGCTGGCATCTCACTCTCTTTGAATCTTCTTTATCATGCTAGGATTAGCAGGAAAAAGCAAAAAATTTCAGAATTGCACCTTGCAATGTGGAGATATTACTGTTTGTGCATTTACAATATTCATTGATTTTTGCCATTGAAAAACATGTTTTTCATATACCAGAAATGTTTGAAGCTACTGACTGAATGAAAGGAGCTGGCATCTCACTCTCTTTGAATCTTCTTTATCATGCTAGGATTAGCAGGGAAAAGCAAAAAATTTCAGAATTGCACCTTGCAATGTGGAGATATTACTGTTTGTGCATTTACAATATTCATTGATTTTTGCCATTGAAAAACATGTTTTTCATATACCAGAAATGTTTGAAGCTACTGACTGAATGAAAGGAGCTGGCATCTCACTCTCTTTGAATCTTCTTTATCATGCTAGGATTAGCAGGAAAAAGCAAAAAATTTCAGAATTGCACCTTGCAATGTGGAGATATTACTGTTTGTGCATTTACAATATTCATTGATTTTTGCCATTGAAAAACATCATGTTATTCATATACCAGAAATGTTTGAAGCTACTGACTGAATGAAAGGAGCTGGCACCTCACTCTCTTTGAATCTTCTTTATCATGCTAGGATTAACAGGAAAAAGCAAAAAATTTCAGAATTGCACCTTGCAATGTGGAGATATTACTGTTTGTGCATTTACAATATTCATTGTTTTTTGCCATTGAAAAACGTCCAGAAATGTTTGAAGCTACTGACTGAATGAAAGGAGCTGGCATCTCACTCTCTTTGAATCTTTATCATGCTAGGATTAGCAGGAAAAAGCAAAAAATTTCAGAATTGCACCTTGCAATGTGGAGATATTACTGTTTGTGCATTTACAATATTCATTGATTTTTGCCATTGAAAAACATCATGTTATTCATATACCAGAAATGTTTGAAGCTACTGACTGAATGAAAGGAGCTGGCATCTCACTCTCTTTGAATCTTCTTTATCATGCTAGGATTAACAGGAAAAAGCAAAAAATTTCAGAATTGCACCTTGCAATGTGGAGATATTACTGTTTGTGCATTTACAATATTCATTGATTTTTGCCATTGAAAAACGTCCAGAAATGTTTGAAGCTACTGACTGAATGAAAGGAGCTGGCATCTCACTCTCTTTGAATCTTCTTTATCATGCTAGGATTAGCAGGAAAAAGCAAAAAATTTCAGAATTGCACCTTGCAATGTGGAGATATTACTGTTTGTGCATTTACAATATTCATTGATTTTTGCCATTGAAAAACATGTTTTTCATATACCAGAAATGTTTGAAGCTACTGACTGAATGAAAGGAGCTGGCATCTCACTCTCTTTGAATCTTCTTTATCATGCTAGGATTAACAGGAAAAAGCAAAAAATTTCAGAATTGCACCTTGCAATGTGGAGATATTACTGTTTGTGCATTTACAATATTCATTGATTTTTGCCATTGAAAAACGTCCAGAAATGTTTGAAGCTACTGACTGAATGAAAGGAGCTGGCATCTCACTCTCTTTGAATCTTCTTTATCATGCTAGGATTAGCAGGAAAAAGCAAAAAATTTCAGAATTGCACCTTGCAATGTGGAGATATTACTGTTTGTGCATTTACAATATTCATTGATTTTTGCCATTGAAAAACATGTTTTTCATATACCAGAAATGTTTGAAGCTACTGACTGAATGAAAGGAGCTGGCATCTCACTCTCTTTGAATCTTCTTTATCATGCTAGGATTAGCAGGAAAAAGCAAAAAATTTCAGAATTGCACCTTGCAATGTGGAGATATTACTGTTTGTGCATTTACAATATTCATTGATTTTTGCCATTGAAAAACGTCCAGAAATGTTTGAAGCTACTGACTGAATGAAAGGAGCTGGCATCTCACTCTCTTTGAATCTTCTTTATCATGCTAGGATTAACAGGAAAAAGCAAAAAATTTCAGAATTGCACCTTGCAATGTGGAGATATTACTGTTTGTGCATTTACAATATTCATTGATTTTTGCCATTGAAAAACGTCCAGAAATGTTTGAAGCTACTGACTGAATGAAAGGAGCTGGCATCTCACTCTCTTTGAATCTTCTTTATCATGCTAGGATTAGCAGGAAAAAGCAAAAAATTTCAGAATTGCACCTTGCAATGTGGAGATATTACTGTTTGTGCATTTACAATATTCATTGATTTTTGCCATTGAAAAACATGTTTTTCATATACCAGAAATGTTTGAAGCTACTGACTGAATGAAAGGAGCTGGCATCTCACTCTCTTTGAATCTTCTTTATCATGCTAGGATTAACAGGAAAAAGCAAAAAATTTCAGAATTGCACCTTGCAATGTGGAGATATTACTGTTTGTGCATTTACAATATTCATTGATTTTTGCCATTGAAAAACGTCCAGAAATGTTTGAAGCTACTGACTGAATGAAAGGAGCTGGCATCTCACTCTCTTTGAATCTTCTTTATCATGCTAGGATTAACAGGAAAAAGCAAAAAATTTCAGAATTGCACCTTGCAATGTGGAGATATTACTGTTTGTGCATTTACAATATTCATTGATTTTTGCCATTGAAAAACATGTTTTTCATATACCAGAAATGTTTGAAGCTACTGACTGAATGAAAGGAGCTGGCATCTCACTCTCTTTGAATCTTCTTTATCATGCTAGGATTAGCAGGAAAAAGCAAAAAATTTCAGAATTGCACCTTGCAATGTGGAGATATTACTGTTTGTGCATTTACAATATTCATTGATTTTTGCCATTGAAAAACATGTTTTTCATATACCAGAAATGTTTGAAGCTACTGACTGAATGAAAGGAGCTGGCATCTCACTCTCTTTGAATCTTCTTTATCATGCTAGGATTAACAGGAAAAAGCAAAAAATTTCAGAATTGCACCTTGCAATGTGGAGATATTACTGTTTGTGCATTTACAATATTCATTGATTTTTGCCATTGAAAAACGTCCAGAAATGTTTGAAGCTACTGACTGAATGAAAGGAGCTGGCATCTCACTCTCTTTGAATCTTCTTTATCATGCTAGGATTAGCAGGAAAAAGCAAAAAATTTCAGAATTGCACCTTGCAATGTGGAGATATTACTGTTTGTGCATTTACAATATTCATTGATTTTTGCCATTGAAAAACATGTTTTTCATATACCAGAAATGTTTGAAGCTACTGACTGAATGAAAGGAGCTGGCATCTCACTCTCTTTGAATCTTCTTTATCATGCTAGGATTAGCAGGAAAAAGCAAAAAATTTCAGAATTGCACCTTGCAATGTGGAGATATTACTGTTTGTGCATTTACAATATTCATTGATTTTTGCCATTGAAAAACATGTTTTTCATATACCAGAAATGTTTGAAGCTACTGACTGAATGAAAGGAGCTGGCATCTCACTCTCTTTGAATCTTCTTTATCATGCTAGGATTAGCAGGAAAAAGCAAAAAATTTCAGAATTGCACCTTGCAATGTGGAGATATTACTGTTTGTGCATTTACAATATTCATTGATTTTTGCCATTGAAAAACATGTTTTTCATATACCAGAAATGTTTGAAGCTACTGACTGAATGAAAGGAGCTGGCATCTCACTCTCTTTGAATCTTCTTTATCATGCTAGGATTAGCAGGAAAAAGCAAAAAATTTCAGAATTGCACCTTGCAATGTGGAGATATTACTGTTTGTGCATTTACAATATTCATTGATTTTTGCCATTGAAAAACGTCCAGAAATGTTTGAAGCTACTGACTGAATGAAAGGAGCTGGCATCTCACTCTCTTTGAATCTTCTTTATCATGCTAGGATTAACAGGAAAAAGCAAAAAATTTCAGAATTGCACCTTGCAATGTGGAGATATTACTGTTTGTGCATTTACAATATTCATTGATTTTTGCCATTGAAAAACGTCCAGAAATGTTTGAAGCTACTGACTGAATGAAAGGAGCTGGCATCTCACTCTCTTTGAATCTTCTTTATCATGCTAGGATTAGCAGGAAAAAGCAAAAAATTTCAGAATTGCACCTTGCAATGTGGAGATATTACTGTTTGTGCATTTACAATATTCATTGATTTTTGCCATTGAAAAACATGTTTTTCATATACCAGAAATGTTTGAAGCTACTGACTGAATGAAAGGAGCTGGCATCTCACTCTCTTTGAATCTTCTTTATCATGCTAGGATTAACAGGAAAAAGCAAAAAATTTCAGAATTGCACCTTGCAATGTGGAGATATTACTGTTTGTGCATTTACAATATTCATTGATTTTTGCCATTGAAAAACGTCCAGAAATGTTTGAAGCTACTGACTGAATGAAAGGAGCTGGCATCTCACTCTCTTTGAATCTTCTTTATCATGCTAGGATTAACAGGAAAAAGCAAAAAATTTCAGAATTGCACCTTGCAATGTGGAGATATTACTGTTTGTGCATTTACAATATTCATTGATTTTTGCCATTGAAAAACATGTTTTTCATATACCAGAAATGTTTGAAGCTACTGACTGAATGAAAGGAGCTGGCATCTCACTCTCTTTGAATCTTCTTTATCATGCTAGGATTAGCAGGAAAAAGCAAAAAATTTCAGAATTGCACCTTGCAATGTGGAGATATTACTGTTTGTGCATTTACAATATTCATTGATTTTTGCCATTGAAAAACGTCCAGAAATGTTTGAAGCTACTGACTGAATGAAAGGAGCTGGCATCTCAATCTCTTTGAATCTTCTTTATCATGCTAGGATTAGCAGGAAAAAGCAAAACATTTCAGAATTGCACCTTGCAATGTGGAGATATTACTGTTTGTGCATTTACAATATTCATTGATTTTTGCCATTGAAAAACATGTTTTTCATATACCAGAAATGTTTGAAGCTACTGACTGAATGAAAGGAGCTGGCATCTCACTCTCTTTGAATCTTCTTTATCATGCTAGGATTAGCAGGAAAAAGCAAAAAATTTCAGAATTGCACCTTGCAATGTGGAGATATTACTGTTTGTGCATTTACAATATTCATTGATTTTTGCCATTGAAAAACGTCCAGAAATGTTTGAAGCTACTGAGTGAATGAAAGGAGCTGGCATCTCACTCTCTTTGAATCTTCTTTATCATGCTAGGATTAGCAGGAAAAAGCAAAAAATTTCAGAATTGCACCTTGCAATGTGGAGATATTACTGTTTGTGCATTTACAATATTCATTGATTTTTGCCATTGAAAAACATGTTTTTCATATACCAGAAATGTTTGAAGCTACTGACTGAATGAAAGGAGCTGGCATCTCACTCTCTTTGAATCTTCTTTATCATGCTAGGATTAGCAGGAAAAAGCAAAAAATTTCAGAATTGCACCTTGCAATGTGGAGATATTACTGTTTGTGCATTTACAATATTCATTGATTTTTGCCATTGAAAAACATGTTTTTCATATACCAGAAATGTTTGAAGCTACTGACTGAATGAAAGGAGCTGGCATCTCACTCTCTTTGAATCTTCTTTATCATGCTAGGATTAGCAGGAAAAAGCAAAAAATTTCAGAATTGCACCTTGCAATGTGGAGATATTACTGTTTGTGCATTTACAATATTCATTGATTTTTGCCATTGAAAAACATGTTTTTCATATACCAGAAATGTTTGAAGCTACTGACTGAATGAAAGGAGCTGGCATCTCACTCTCTTTGAATCTTCTTTATCATGCTAGGATTAGCAGGAAAAAGCAAAAAATTTCAGAATTGCACCTTGCAATGTGGAGATATTACTGTTTGTGCATTTACAATATTCATTGATTTTTGCCATTGAAAAACGTCCAGAAATGTTTGAAGCTACTGACTGAATGAAAGGAGCTGGCATCTCACTCTCTTTGAATCTTCTTTAACATGCGAGGATTAACAGGAAAAAGCAAAAAATTTCAGAATTGCACCTTGCAATGTGGAGATATTACTGTTTGTGCATTTACAATATTCATTGATTTTTGCCATTGAAAAACGTCCAGAAATGTTTGAAGCTACTGACTGAATGAAAGGAGCTGGCATCTCACTCTCTTTGAATCTTCTTTATCATGCTAGGATTAGCAGGAAAAAGCAAAAAATTTCAGAATTGCACCTTGCAATGTGGAGATATTACTGTTTGTGCATTTACAATATTCATTGATTTTTGCCATTGAAAAACATGTTTTTCATATACCAGAAATGTTTGAAGCTACTGACTGAATGAAAGGAGCTGGCATCTCACTCTCTTTGAATCTTCTTTATCATGCTAGGATTAACAGGAAAAAGCAAAAAATTTCAGAATTGCACCTTGCAATGTGGAGATATTACTGTTTGTGCATTTACAATATTCATTGATTTTTGCCATTGAAAAACGTCCAGAAATGTTTGAAGCTACTGACTGAATGAAAGGAGCTGGCATCTCACTCTCTTTGAATCTTCTTTATCATGCTAGGATTAACAGGAAAAAGCAAAAAATTTCAGAATTGCACCTTGCAATGTGGAGATATTACTGTTTGTGCATTTACAATATTCATTGATTTTTGCCATTGAAAAACATGTTTTTCATATACCAGAAATGTTTGAAGCTACTGACTGAATGAAAGGAGCTGGCATCTCACTCTCTTTGAATCTTCTTTATCATGCTAGGATTAGCAGGAAAAAGCAAAAAATTTCAGAATTGCACCTTGCAATGTGGAGATATTACTGTTTGTGCATTTACAATATTCATTGATTTTTGCCATTGAAAAACGTCCAGAAATGTTTGAAGCTACTGACTGAATGAAAGGAGCTGGCATCTCACTCTCTTTGAATCTTCTTTATCATGCTAGGATTAGCAGGAAAAAGCAAAAAATTTCAGAATTGCACCTTGCAATGTGGAGATATTACTGTTTGTGCATTTACAATATTCATTGATTTTTGCCATTGAAAAACATGTTTTTCATATACCAGAAATGTTTGAAGCTACTGACTGAATGAAAGGAGCTGGCATCTCACTCTCTTTGAATCTTCTTTATCATGCTAGGATTAACAGGAAAAAGCAAAAAATTTCAGAATTGCACCTTGCAATGTGGAGATATTACTGTTTGTGCATTTACAATATTCATTGATTTTTGCCATTGAAAAACGTCCAGAAATGTTTGAAGCTACTGACTGAATGAAAGGAACTGGCATCTCACTCTCTTTGAATCTTCTTTATCATGCTAGGATTAACAGGAAAAAGCAAAAAATTTCAGAATTGCACCTTGCAATGTGGAGATATTACTGTTTGTGCATTTACAATATTCATTGATTTTTGCCATTGAAAAACATGTTTTTCATATACCAGAAATGTTTGAAGCTACTGACTGAATGAAAGGAGCTGGCATCTCACTCTCTTTGAATCTTCTTTATCATGCTAGGATTAGCAGGAAAAAGGAAAAAATTTCAGAATTGCACCTTGCAATGTGGAGATATTACTGTTTGTGCATTTACAATATTCATTGATTTTTGCCATTGAAAAACGTCCAGAAATGTTTGAAGCTACTGACTGAATGAAAGGAGCTGGCATCTCACTCTCTTTGAATCTTCTTTATCATGCTAGGATTAGCAGGAAAAAGCAAAAAATTTCAGAATTGCACCTTGCAATGTGGAGATATTACTGTTTGTGCATTTACAATATTCATTGATTTTTGCCATTGAAAAACATGTTTTTCATATACCAGAAATGTTTGAAGCTACTGACTGAATGAAAGGAGCTGGCATCTCACTCTCTTTGAATCTTCTTTATCATGCTAGGATTAGCAGGAAAAAGCAAAAAATTTCAGAATTGCACCTTGCAATGTGGAGATATTACTGTTTGTGCATTTACAATATTCATTGATTTTTGCCATTGAAAAACATGTTTTTCATATACCAGAAATGTTTGAAGCTACTGACTGAATGAAAGGAGCTGGCATCTCACTCTCTTTGAATCTTCTTTATCATGCTAGGATTAGCAGGAAAAAGCAAAAAATTTCAGAATTGCACCTTGCAATGTGGAGATATTACTGTTTGTGCATTTACAATATTCATTGATTTTTGCCATTGAAAAACGTCCAGAAATGTTTGAAGCTACTGACTGAATGAAAGGAGCTGGCATCTCACTCTCTTTGAATCTTCTTTATCATGCTAGGATTAGCAGGAAAAAGCAAAAAATTTCAGAATTGCACCTTGCAATGTGGAGATATTACTGTTTGTGCATTTACAATATTCATTGATTTTTGCCATTGAAAAACATGTTTTTCATATACCAGAAATGTTTGAAGCTACTGACTGAATGAAAGGAGCTGGCATCTCACTCTCTTTGAATCTTCTTTATCATGCTAGGATTAGCAGGAAAAAGCAAAAAATTTCAGAATTGCACCTTGCAATGTGGAGATATTACTGTTTGTGCATTTACAATATTCATTGATTTTTGCCATTGAAAAACATCATGTTATTCATATACCAGAAATGTTTGAAGCTACTGACTGAATGAAAGGAGCTGGCACCTCACTCTCTTTGAATCTTCTTTATCATGCTAGGATTAACAGGAAAAAGCAAAAAATTTCAGAATTGCACCTTGCAATGTGGAGATATTACTGTTTGTGCATTTACAATATTCATTGTTTTTTGCCATTGAAAAACGTCCAGAAATGTTTGAAGCTACTGACTGAATGAAAGGAGCTGGCATCTCACTCTCTTTGAATCTTCTTTATCATGCTAGGATTAGCAGGAAAAAGCAAAAAATTTCAGAATTGCACCTTGCAATGTGGAGATATTACTGTTTGTGCATTTACAATATTCATTGATTTTTGCCATTGAAAAACATCATGTTATTCATATACCAGAAATGTTTGAAGCTACTGACTGAATGAAAGGAGCTGGCATCTCACTCTCTTTGAATCTTCTTTATCATGCTAGGATTAACAGGAAAAGCAAAAAATTTCAGAATTGCACCTTGCAATGTGGAGATATTACTGTTTGTGCATTTACAATATTCATTGATTTTTGCCATTGAAAAACGTCCAGAAATGTTTGAAGCTACTGACTGAATGAAAGGAGCTGGCATCTCACTCTCTTTGAATCTTCTTTATCATGCTAGGATTAGCAGGAAAAAGCAAAAAATTTCAGAATTGCACCTTGCAATGTGGAGATATTACTGTTTGTGCATTTACAATATTCATTGATTTTTGCCATTGAAAAACATCGTTATTCATATACCAGAAATGTTTGAAGCTACTGACTGAATGAAAGGAGCTGGCATCTCACTCTCTTTGAATCTGCTTTATCATGCTAGGATTAACAGGAAAAAGCAAAAAATTTCAGAATTGCACCTTGCAATGTGGAGATATTACTGTTTGTGCATTTACAATATTCATTGATTTTTGCCATTGAAAAACGTCCAGAAATGTTTGAAGCTACTGACTGAATTAAAGGAGCTGGCATCTCACTCTCTTTGAATCTTCTTTATCATGCTAGGATTAGCAGGAAAAAGCAAAAAATTTCAGAATTGCACCTTGCAATGTGGAGATATTACTGTTTGTGCATTTACAATATTCATTGATTTTTGCCATTGAAAAACATGTTTTTCATATACCAGAAATGTTTGAAGCTACTGACTGAATGAAAGGAGCTGGCATCTCACTCTCTTTGAATCTTCTTTATCATGCTAGGATTAGCAGGAAAAAGCAAAAAATTTCAGAATTGCACCTTGCAATGTGGAGATATTACTGTTTGTGCATTTACAATATTCATTGATTTTTGCCATTGAAAAACATGTTTTTCATATACCAGAAATGTTTGAAGCTACTGACTGAATGAAAGGAGCTGGCATCTCACTCTCTTTGAATCTTCTTTATCATGCTAGGATTAGCAGGAAAAAGCAAAAAATTTCAGAATTGCACCTTGCAATGTGGAGATATTACTGTTTGTGCATTTACAATATTCATTGATTTTTGCCATTGAAAAACATCATGTTATTCATATACCAGAAATGTTTGAAGCTACTGACTGAATGAAAGGAGCTGGCATCTCACTCTCTTTGAATCTTCTTTATCATGCTAGGATTAACAGGAAAAAGCAAAAAATTTCAGAATTGCACCTTGCAATGTGGAGATATTACTGTTTGTGCATTTACAATATTCATTGATTTTTGCCATTGAAAAACATGTTTTTCATATACCAGAAATGTTTGAAGCTACTGACTGAATGAAAGGAGCTGGCATCTCACTCTCTTTGAATCTTCTTTATCATGCTAGGATTAACAGGAAAAAGCAAAAAATTTCAGAATTGCACCTTGCAATGTGGAGATATTACTGTTTGTGCATTTACAATATTCATTGATTTTTGCCATTGAAAAACGTCCAGAAATGTTTGAAGCTACTGACTGAATGAAAGGAGCTGGCATCTCACTCTCTTTGAATCTTCTTTATCATGCTAGGATTAGCAGGAAAAAGCAAAAAATTTCAGAATTGCACCTTGCAATGTGGAGATATTACTGTTTGTGCATTTACAATATTCATTGATTTTTGCCATTGAAAAACATGTTTTTCATATACCAGAAATGTTTGAAGCTACTGACTGAATGAAAGGAGCTGGCATCTCACTCTCTTTGAATCTTCTTTATCATGCTAGGATTAGCAGGAAAAAGCAAAAAATTTCAGAATTGCACCTTGCAATGTGGAGATATTACTGTTTGTGCATTTACAATATTCATTGATTTTTCCCATTGAAAAACATGTTTTTCATATACCAGAAATGTTTGAAGCTACTGACTGAATGTAAGGAGCTGGCATCTCACTCTCTTTGAATCTTCTTTATCATGCTAGGATTAGCAGGAAAAAGCAAAAAATTTCAGAATTGCACCTTGCAATGTGGAGATATTACTGTTTGTGCATTTACAATATTCATTGATTTTTTGCCATTGAAAAACATCATGTTATTCATATACCAGAAATGTTTGAAGCTACTGACTGAATGAAAGGAGCTGGCATCTCACTCTCTTTGAATCTTCTTTATCATGCTAGGATTAACAGGAAAAAGCAAAAAATTTCAGAATTGCACCTTGCAATGTGGAGATATTACTGTTTGTGCATTTACAATATTCATTGATTTTTGCCATTGAAAAACATGTTTTTCATATACCAGAAATGTTTGAAGCTACTGACTGAATGAAAGGAGCTGGCATCTCACTCTCTTTGAATCTTCTTTATCATGCTAGGATTAACAGGAAAAAGCAAAAAATTTCAGAATTGCACCTTGCAATGTGGAGATATTACTGTTTGTGCATTTACAATATTCATTGATTTTTGCCATTGAAAAACGTCCAGAAATGTTTGAAGCTACTGACTGAATGAAAGGAGCTGGCATCTCACTCTCTTTGAATCTTCTTTATCATGCTAGGATTAGCAGGAAAAAGCAAAAAATTTCAGAATTGCACCTTGCAATGTGGAGATATTACTGTTTGTGCATTTACAATATTCATTGATTTTTGCCATTGAAAAACATGTTTTTCATATACCAGAAATGTTTGAAGCTACTGACTGAATGAAAGGAGCTGGCATCTCACTCTCTTTGAATCTTCTTTATCATGCTAGGATTAGCAGGAAAAAGCAAAAAATTTCAGAATTGCACCTTGCAATGTGGAGATATTACTGTTTGTGCATTTACAATATTCATTGATTTTTGCCATTGAAAAACATCATGTTATTCATATACCAGAAATGTTTGAAGCTACTGACTGAATGAAAGGAGCTGGCACCTCACTCTCTTTGAATCTTCTTTATCATGCTAGGATTAACAGGAAAAAGCAAAAAATTTCAGAATTGCACCTTGCAATGTGGAGATATTACTGTTTGTGCATTTACAATATTCATTGTTTTTTGCCATTGAAAAACGTCCAGAAATGTTTGAAGCTACTGACTGAATGAAAGGAGCTGGCATCTCACTCTCTTTGAATCTTCTTTATCATGCTAGGATTAGCAGGAAAAAGCAAAAAATTTCAGAATTGCACCTTGCAATGTGGAGATATTACTGTTTGTGCATTTACAATATTCATTGATTTTTGCCATTGAAAAACATCGTTATTCATATACCAGAAATGTTTGAAGCTACTGACTGAATGAAAGGAGCTGGCATCTCACTCTCTTTGAATCTTCTTTATCATGCTACGATTAACAGGAAAAAGCAAAAAATTTCAGAATTGCACCTTGCAATGTGGAGATATTACTGTTTGTGCATTTACAATATTCATTGATTTTTGCCATTGAAAAACGTCCAGAAATGTTTGAAGCTACTGACTGAATGAAAGGAGCTGGCATCTCACTCTCTTTGAATCTTCTTTATCATGCTAGGATTAGCAGGAAAAAGCAAAAAATTTCAGAATTGCACCTTGCAATGTGGAGATATTACTGTTTGTGCATTTACAATATTCATTGATTTTTGCCATTGAAAAACATGTTTTTCATATACCAGAAATGTTTGAAGCTACTGACTGAATGAAAGGAGCTAGCATCTCACTCTCTTTGAATCTTCTTTATCATGCTAGGATTAGCAGGAAAAAGCAAAAAATTTCAGAATTGCACCTTGCAATGTGGAGATATTACTGTTTGTGCATTTACAATATTCATTGATTTTTGCCATTGAAAAACATCATGTTATTCATATACCAGAAATGTTTGAAGCTACTGACTGAATGAAAGGAGCTGGCATCTCACTCTCTTTGAATCTTCTTTATCATGCTAGGATTAGGAGGAAAAAGCAAAAAATTTCAGAATTGCACCTTGCAATGTGGAGATATTACTGTTTGTGCATTTACAATATTCATTGATTTTTGCCATTGAAAAACATGTTTTTCATATACCAGAAATGTTTGAAGCTACTGACTGAATGAAAGGAGCTAGCATCTCACTCTCTTTGAATCTTCTTTATCATGCTAGGATTAGCAGGAAAAAGCAAAAAATTTCAGAATTGCACCTTGCAATGTGGAGATATTACTGTTTGTGCATTTACAATATTCATTGATTTTTGCCATTGAAAAACATCATGTTATTCATATACCAGAAATGTTTGAAGCTACTGACTGAATGAAAGGAGCTGGCATCTCACTCTCTTTGAATCTTCTTTATCATGCTAGGATTAACAGGAAAAAGCAAAAAATTTCAGAATTGCACCTTGCAATGTGGAGATATTACTGTTTGTGCATTTACAATATTCATTGATTTTTGCCATTGAAAAACATGTTTTTCATATACCAGAAATGTTTGAAGCTACTGACTGAATGAAAGGAGCTGGCATCT
Organism: Phyllobates terribilis; assembly: GCF_046119375.1. Lineage (NCBI taxonomy): Eukaryota > Metazoa > Chordata > Amphibia > Anura > Dendrobatidae > Phyllobates > Phyllobates terribilis. The sequence continues at coordinate 33,128 of NW_027369383.1, forward strand.
CACTCTCTTTGAATCTTCTTTATCATGCTAGGATTAGCAGGAAAAAGCAAAAAATTTCAGAATTGCACCTTGCAATGTGGAGATATTACTGTTTGTGCATTTACAATATTCATTGATTTTTGCCATTGAAAAACATGTTTTTCATATACCAGAAATGTTTGAAGCTACTGACTGAATGAAAGGAGCTGGCATCTCACTCTCTTTGAATCTTCTTTATCCTGCTAGGATTAGCAGGAAACAGCAAAAAATTTCAGAATTGCACCTTGCAATGTGGAGATATTACTGTTTGTGCATTTACAATATTCATTGATTTTTGCCATTGAAAAACGTCCAGAAATGTTTGAAGCTACTGACTGAATGAAAGGAGCTGACATCTCACTCTCTTTGAATCTTCTTTATCATGCTAGGATTAGCAGGAAAAAGCAAAAAATTTCAGAATTGCACCTTGCAATGTGGAGATATTACTGTTTGTGCATTTACAATATTCATTGTTTTTTGCCATTGAAAAACGTCCAGAAATGTTTGAAGCTACTGACTGAATGAAAGGAGCTGGCATCTCACTCTCTTTGAATCTTCTTTATCATGCTAGGATTAGCAGGAAAAAGCAAAAAATTTCAGAATTGCACCTTGCAATGTGGAGATATTACTGTTTGTGCATTTACAATATTCATTGATTTTTGCCATTGAAAAACATCATGTTATTCATATACCAGAAATGTTTGAAGCTACTGACTGAATGAAAGGAGCTGGCATCTCACTCTCTTTGAATCTTCTTTATCATGCTAGGATTAACAGGAAAAAGCAAAAAATTTCAGAATTGCACCTTGCAATGTGGAGATATTACTGTTTGTGCATTTACAATATTCATTGATTTTTGCCATTGAAAAACGTCCAGAAATGTTTGAAGCTACTGACTGAATGAAAGGAGCTGGCATCTCACTCTCTTTGATTCTTCTTTATCATGCTAGGATTAGCAGGAAAAAGCAAAAAATTTCAGAATTGCACCTTGCAATGTGGAGATATTACTGTTTGTGCATTTACAATATTCATTGATTTTTGCCATTGAAAAACATGTTTTTCATATACCAGAAATGTTTGAAGCTACTGACTGAATGAAAGGAGCTGGCATCTCACTCTCTTTGAATCTTCTTTATCATGCTAGGATTAGCAGGAAAAAGCAAAAAATTTCAGAATTGCACCTTGCAATGTGGAGATATTACTGTTTGTGCATTTACAATATTCATTGATTTTTGCCATTGAAAAACATGTTTTTCATATACCAGAAATGTTTGAAGCTACTGACTGAATGAAAGGAGCTGGCATCTCACTCTCTTTGAATCTTCTTTATCATGCTAGGATTAGCAGGAAAAAGCAAAAAATTTCAGAATTGCACCTTGCAATGTGGAGATATTACTGTTTGTGCATTTACAATATTCATTGATTTTTGCCATTGAAAAACATGTTTTTCATATACCAGAAATGTTTGAAGCTACTGACTGAATGAAAGGAGCTGGCATCTCACTCTCTTTGAATCTTCTTTATCATGCTAGGATTAACAGGAAAAAGCAAAAAATTTCAGAATTGCACCTTGCAATGTGGAGATATTACTGTTTGTGCATTTACAATATTCATTGATTTTTGCCATTGAAAAACGTCCAGAAATGTTTGAAGCTACTGACTGAATGAAAGGAGCTGGCATCTCACTCTCTTTGAATCTTCTTTATCATGCTAGGATTAGCAGGAAAAAGCAAAAAATTTCAGAATTGCACCTTGCAATGTGGAGATATTACTGTTTGTGCATTTACAATATTCATTGATTTTTGCCATTGAAAAACATGTTTTTCATATACCAGAAATGTTTGAAGCTACTGACTGAATGAAAGGAGCTGGCATCTCACTCTCTTTGAATCTTCTTTATCATGCTAGGATTAGCAGGAAAAAGCAAAAAATTTCAGAATTGCACCTTGCAATGTGGAGATATTACTGTTTGTGCATTTACAATATTCATTGATTTTTGCCATTGAAAAACATGTTTTTCATATACCAGAAATGTTTGAAGCTACTGACTGAATGAAAGGAGCTGGCATCTCACTCTCTTTGAATCTTCTTTATCATGCTAGGATTAGCAGGAAAAAGCAAAAAATTTCAGAATTGCACCTTGCAATGTGGAGATATTACTGTTTGTGCATTTACAATATTCATTGATTTTTGCCATTGAAAAACGTCCAGAAATGTTTGAAGCTACTGACTGAATGAAAGGAGCTGGCATCTCACTCTCTTTGAATCTTCTTTATCATGCTAGGATTAACAGGAAAAAGCAAAAAATTTCAGAATTGCACCTTGCAATGTGGAGATATTACTGTTTGTGCATTTACAATATTCATTGATTTTTGCCATTGAAAAACGTCCAGAAATGTTTGAAGCTACTGACTGAATGTAAGGAGCTGGCATCTCACTCTCTTTGAATCTTCTTTATCATGCTAGGATTAGCAGGAAAAAGCAAAAAATTTCAGAATTGCACCTTGCAATGTGGAGATATTACTGTTTGTGCATTTACAATATTCATTGATTTTTGCCATTGAAAAACATGTTTTTCATATACCAGAAATGTTTGAAGCTACTGACTGACTGAAAGGAGCTGGCATCTCACTCTCTTTGAATCTTCTTTATCATGCTAGGATTAGCAGGAAAAAGCAAAAAATTTCAGAATTGCACCTTGCAATGTGGAGATATTACTGTTTGTGCATTTACAATATTCATTGATTTTTGCGATTGAAAAACGTCCAGAAATGTTTGAAGCTACTGACTGAATGAAAGGAGCTGGCATCTCACTCTCTTTGAATCTTCTTTATCATGCTAGGATTAGCAGGAAAAAGCAAAAAATTTCAGAATTGCACCTTGCAATGTGGAGATATTACTGTTTGTGCATTTACAATATTCATTGATTTTTGCCATTGAAAAACATGTTTTTCATATACCAGAAATGTTTGAAGCTACTGACTGAATGAAAGGAGCTGGCATCTCACTCTCTTTGAATCTTCTTTATCATGCTAGGATTAGCAGGAAAAAGCAAAAAATTTCAGAATTGCACCTTGCAATGTGGAGATATTACTGTTTGTGCATTTACAATATTCATTGATTTTTGCCATTGAAAAACGTCCAGAAATGTTTGAAGCTACTGACTGAATGAAAGGAGCTGGCATCTCACTCTCTTTGAATCTTCTTTATCATGCTAGGATTAACAGGAAAAAGCAAAAAATTTCAGAATTGCACCTTGCAATGTGGAGATATTACTGTTTGTGCATTTACAATATTCATTGATTTTTGCCATTGAAAAACGTCCAGAAATGTTTGAAGCTACTGACTGAATGTAAGGAGCTGGCATCTCACTCTCTTTGAATCTTCTTTATCATGCTAGGATTAGCAGGAAAAAGCAAAAAATTTCAGAATTGCACCTTGCAATGTGGAGATATTACTGTTTGTGCATTTACAATATTCATTGATTTTTGCCATTGAAAAACATGTTTTTCATATACCAGAAATGTTTGAAGCTACTGACTGACTGAAAGGAGCTGGCATCTCACTCTCTTTGAATCTTCTTTATCATGCTAGGATTAGCAGGAAAAAGCAAAAAATTTCAGAATTGCACCTTGCAATGTGGAGATATTACTGTTTGTGCATTTACAATATTCATTGATTTTTGCCATTGAAAAACGTCCAGAAATGTTTGAAGCTACTGACTGAATGAAAGGAGCTGGCATCTCACTCTCTTTGAATCTTCTTTATCATGCTAGGATTAGCAGGAAAAAGCAAAAAATTTCAGAATTGCACCTTGCAATGTGGAGATATTACTGTTTGTGCATTTACAATATTCATTGATTTTTGCCATTGAAAAACATGTTTTTCATATACCAGAAATGTTTGAAGCTACTGACTGAATGAAAGGAGCTGGCATCTCACTCTCTTTGAATCTTCTTTATCATGCTAGGATTAGCAGGAAAAAGCAAAAAATTTCAGAATTGCACCTTGCAATGTGGAGATATTACTGTTTGTGCATTTACAATATTCATTGATTTTTGCCATTGAAAAACATGTTTTTCATATACCAGAAATGTTTGAAGCTACTGACTGAATGAAAGGAGCTGGCATCTCACTCTCTTTGAATCTTCTTTATCATGCTAGGATTAGCAGGAAAAAGCAAAAAATTTCAGAATTGCACCTTGCAATGTGGAGATATTACTGTTTGTGCATTTACAATATTCATTGATTTTTGCCATTGAAAAACATCATGTTATTCATATACCAGAAATGTTTGAAGCTACTGACTGAATGAAAGGAGCTGGCATCTCACTCTCTTTGAATCTTCTTTATCATGCTAGGATTAACAGGAAAAAGCAAAAAATTTCAGAATTGCACCTTGCAATGTGGAGATATTACTGTTTGTGCATTTACAATATTCATTGATTTTTGCCATTGAAAAACATGTTTTTCATATACCAGAAATGTTTGAAGCTACTGACTGAATGAAAGGAGCTGGCATCTCACTCTCTTTGAATCTTCTTTATCATGCTAGGATTAACAGGAAAAAGCAAAAAATTTCAGAATTGCACCTTGCAATGTGGAGATATTACTGTTTGTGCATTTACAATATTCATTGATTTTTGCCATTGAAAAACGTCCAGAAATGTTTGAAGCTACTGACTGAATGAAAGGAGCTGGCATCTCACTCTCTTTGAATCTTCTTTATCATGCTAGGATTAGCAGGAAAAAGCAAAAAATTTCAGAATTGCACCTTGCAATGTGGAGATATTACTGTTTGTGCATTTACAATATTCATTGATTTTTGCCATTGAAAAACATGTTTTTCATATACCAGAAATGTTTGAAGCTACTGACTGAATGAAAGGAGCTGGCATCTCACTCTCTTTGAATCTTCTTTATCATGCTAGGATTAGCAGGAAAAAGCAAAAAATTTCAGAATTGCACCTTGCAATGTGGAGATATTACTGTTTGTGCATTTACAATATTCATTGATTTTTCCCATTGAAAAACATGTTTTTCATATACCAGAAATGTTTGAAGCTACTGACTGAATGAAAGGAGCTGGCATCTCACTCTCTTTGAATCTTCTTTATCATGCTAGGATTAGCAGGAAAAAGCAAAAAATTTCAGAATTGCACCTTGCAATGTGGAGATATTACTGTTTGTGCATTTACAATATTCATTGATTTTTGCCATTGAAAAACATCATGTTATTCATATACCAGAAATGTTTGAAGCTACTGACTGAATGAAAGGAGCTGGCATCTCACTCTCTTTGAATCTTCTTTATCATGCTAGGATTAACAGGAAAAAGCAAAAAATTTCAGAATTGCACCTTGCAATGTGGAGATATTACTGTTTGTGCATTTACAATATTCATTGATTTTTGCCATTGAAAAACATGTTTTTCATATACCAGAAATGTTTGAAGCTACTGACTGAATGAAAGGAGCTGGCATCTCACTCTCTTTGAATCTTCTTTATCATGCTAGGATTAACAGGAAAAAGCAAAAAATTTCAGAATTGCACCTTGCAATGTGGAGATATTACTGTTTGTGCATTTACAATATTCATTGATTTTTGCCATTGAAAAACGTCCAGAAATGTTTGAAGCTACTGACTGAATGAAAGGAGCTGGCATCTCACTCTCTTTGAATCTTCTTTATCATGCTAGGATTAGCAGGAAAAAGCAAAAAATTTCAGAATTGCACCTTGCAATGTGGAGATATTACTGTTTGTGCATTTACAATATTCATTGATTTTTGCCATTGAAAAACGTCCAGAAATGTTTGAAGCTACTGACTGAATGAAAGGAGCTGGCATCTCACTCTCTTTGAATCTTTATCATGCTAGGATTAGCAGGAAAAAGCAAAAAATTTCAGAATTGCACCTTGCAATGTGGAGATATTACTGTTTGTGCATTTACAATATTCATTGATTTTTGCCATTGAAAAACATGTTTTTCATATACCAGAAATGTTTGAAGCTACTGACTGAATGAAAGGAGCTGGCATCTCACTCTCTTTGAATCTTCTTTATCATGCTAGGATTAGCAGGAAAAAGCAAAAAATTTCAGAATTGCACCTTGCAATGTGGAGATATTACTGTTTGTGCATTTACAATATTCATTGATTTTTGCCATTGAAAAACATGTTTTTCATATACCAGAAATGTTTGAAGCTACTGACTGAATGAAAGGAGCTGGCATCTCACTCTCTTTGAATCTTCTTTATCATGCTAGGATTAGCAGGAAAAAGCAAAAAATTTCAGAATTGCACCTTGCAATGTGGAGATATTACTGTTTGTGCATTTACAATATTCATTGATTTTTGCCATTGAAAAACATGTTTTTCATATACCAGAAATGTTTGAAGCTACTGACTGAATGAAAGGAGCTGGCATCTCACTCTCTTTGAATCTTCTTTATCATGCTAGGATTAGCAGGAAAAAGCAAAAAATTTCAGAATTGCACCTTGCAATGTGGAGATATTACTGTTTGTGCATTTACAATATTCATTGATTTTTGCCATTGAAAAACATGTTTTTCATATACCAGAAATGTTTGAAGCTACTGACTGAATGAAAGGAGCTAGCATCTCACTCTCTTTGAATCTTCTTTATCATGCTAGGATTAGCAGGAAAAAGCAAAAAATTTCAGAATTGCACCTTGCAATGTGGAGATATTACTGTTTGTGCATTTACAATATTCATTGATTTTTGCCATTGAAAAACATCATGTTATTCATATACCAGAAATGTTTGAAGCTACTGACTGAATGAAAGGAGCTGGCATCTCACTCTCTTTGAATCTTCTTTATCATGCTAGGATTAACAGGAAAAAGCAAAAAATTTCAGAATTGCACCTTGCAATGTGGAGATATTACTGTTTGTGCATTTACAATATTCATTGATTTTTGCCATTGAAAAACATGTTTTTCATATACCAGAAATGTTTGAAGCTACTGACTGAATGAAAGGAGCTGGCATCTCACTCTCTTTGAATCTTCTTTATCATGCTAGGATTAGCAGGAAAAAGCAAAAAATTTCAGAATTGCACCTTGCAATGTGGAGATATTACTGTTTGTGCATTTACAATATTCATTGATTTTTGCCATTGAAAAACATGTTTTTCATATACCAGAAATGTTTGAAGCTACTGACTGAATGAAAGGAGCTGGCATCTCACTCTCTTTGAATCTTCTTTATCATGCTAGGATTAGCAGGAAAAAGCAAAAAATTTCAGAATTGCACCTTGCAATGTGGAGATATTACTGTTTGTGCATTTACAATATTCATTGATTTTTGCCATTGAAAAACATGTTTTTCATATACCAGAAATGTTTGAAGCTACTGACTGAATGAAAGGAGCTGGCATCTCACTCTCTTTGAATCTCCTTTATCCTGCTAGGATTAGCAGGAAACAGCAAAAAATTTCAGAATTGCACCTTGCAATGTGGAGATATTACTGTTTGTGCATTTACAATATTCATTGATTTTTGCCATTGAAAAACGTCCAGAAATGTTTGAAGCTACTGACTGAATGAAAGGAGCTGACATCTCACTCTCTTTGAATCTTCTTTATCATGCTAGGATTAGCAGGAAAAAGCAAAAAATTTCAGAATTGCACCTTGCAATGTGGAGATATTACTGTTTGTGCATTTACAATATTCATTGTTTTTTGCCATTGAAAAACGTCCAGAAATGTTTGAAGCTACTGACTGAATGAAAGGAGCTGGCATCTCACTCTCTTTGAATCTTCTTTATCATGCTAGGATTAGCAGGAAAAAGCAAAAAATTTCAGAATTGCACCTTGCAATGTGGAGATATTACTGTTTGTGCATTTACAATATTCATTGATTTTTGCCATTGAAAAACATGTTTTTCATATACCAGAAATGTTTGAAGCTACTGACTGACTGAAAGGAGCTGGCATCTCACTCTCTTTGAATCTTCTTTATCATGCTAGGATTAGCAGGAAAAAGCAAAAAATTTCAGAATTGCACCTTGCAATGTGGAGATATTACTGTTTGTGCATTTACAATATTCATTGATTTTTGCGATTGAAAAACGTCCAGAAATGTTTGAAGCTACTGACTGAATGAAAGGAGCTGGCATCTCACTCTCTTTGAATCTTCTTTATCATGCTAGGATTAGCAGGAAAAAGCAAAAAATTTCAGAATTGCACCTTGCAATGTGGAGATATTACTGTTTGTGCATTTACAATATTCATTGATTTTTGCCATTGAAAAACATGTTTTTCATGTACCAGAAATGTTTGAAGCTACTGACTGAATGAAAGGAGCTGGCATCTCACTCTCTTTGAATCTTCTTTATCATGCTAGGATTAGCAGGAAAAAGCAAAAAATTTCAGAATTGCACCTTGCAATGTGGAGATATTACTGTTTGTGCATTTACAATATTCATTGATTTTTGCCATTGAAAAACGTCCAGAAATGTTTGAAGCTACTGACTGAATGAAAGGAGCTGGCATCTCACTCTCTTTGAATCTTCTTTATCATGCTAGGATTAACAGGAAAAAGCAAAAAATTTCAGAATTGCACCTTGCAATGTGGAGATATTACTGTTTGTGCATTTACAATATTCATTGATTTTTGCCATTGAAAAACGTCCAGAAATGTTTGAAGCTACTGACTGAATGTAAGGAGCTGGCATCTCACTCTCTTTGAATCTTCTTTATCATGCTAGGATTAGCAGGAAAAAGCAAAAAATTTCAGAATTGCACCTTGCAATGTGGAGATATTACTGTTTGTGCATTTACAATATTCATTGATTTTTGCCATTGAAAAACATGTTTTTCATATACCAGAAATGTTTGAAGCTACTGACTGACTGAAAGGAGCTGGCATCTCACTCTCTTTGAATCTTCTTTATCATGCTAGGATTAGCAGGAAAAAGCAAAAAATTTCAGAATTGCACCTTGCAATGTGGAGATATTACTGTTTGTGCATTTACAATATTCATTGATTTTTGCCATTGAAAAACGTCCAGAAATGTTTGAAGCTACTGACTGAATGAAAGGAGCTGGCATCTCACTCTCTTTGAATCTTCTTTATCATGCTAGGATTAGCAGGAAAAAGCAAAAAATTTCAGAATTGCACCTTGCAATGTGGAGATATTACTGTTTGTGCATTTACAATATTCATTGATTTTTGCCATTGAAAAACATGTTTTTCATATACCAGAAATGTTTGAAGCTACTGACTGAATGAAAGGAGCTGGCATCTCACTCTCTTTGAATCTTCTTTATCATGCTAGGATTAGCAGGAAAAAGCAAAAAATTTCAGAATTGCACCTTGCAATGTGGAGATATTACTGTTTGTGCATTTACAATATTCATTGATTTTTGCCATTGAAAAACATGTTTTTCATATACCAGAAATGTTTGAAGCTACTGACTGAATGAAAGGAGCTGGCATCTCACTCTCTTTGAATCTTCTTTATCATGCTAGGATTAGCAGGAAAAAGCAAAAAATTTCAGAATTGCACCTTGCAATGTGGAGATATTACTGTTTGTGCATTTACAATATTCATTGATTTTTGCCATTGAAAAACATCATGTTATTCATATACCAGAAATGTTTGAAGCTACTGACTGAATGAAAGGAGCTGGCATCTCACTCTCTTTGAATCTTCTTTATCATGCTAGGATTAACAGGAAAAAGCAAAAAATTTCAGAATTGCACCTTGCAATGTGGAGATATTACTGTTTGTGCATTTACAATATTCATTGATTTTTGCCATTGAAAAACATGTTTTTCATATACCAGAAATGTTTGAAGCTACTGACTGAATGAAAGGAGCTGGCATCTCACTCTCTTTGAATCTTCTTTATCATGCTAGGATTAACAGGAAAAAGCAAAAAATTTCAGAATTG